>NC_139353.1:5368713-5616213 GCF_055883805.1 Amblyomma maculatum | reverse complement strand
CTTACCTTACGTGCCCAACCTGAATGTGGGCGTGGCCGATGGTTTAACGGCATTGTAGGACACTGGAGCAGGTATAGTATAGAAGGTGCCTCGGCCAAAATTAAAAAAAAAAGATTTAAAAAAAAAAGGAAAACAGGTGTCCTAGCTCCAGCGAAACTAACTGACAACTGCTGAGAGTCGCATGGTTTAGCCTGGAGAATGTTTAGTTCGCAAAAAGTGATTAGTTAGTGAAAAATAATTCTCTAAATTGCTACCTTAGGGAGCAATGCGTCAGCTGGAAAAGTTGTATATCGTCCTGAAAAACCACAAGCTGTGATGTTTTCATAAAAAAAAAAAAAATAATAAGCAGCTTTATTTATACTGGCCTTCAAAGAAAACACTACAGGCTGCTCGTTCCAGACCTCTCGCCCAGTGTACATGCATCGGGATGAGGCCTCTAACGACAGCGAAATTTGGTCCCCGAAGCGCGTCTAGGGACCGTGAAGTGACACCGCTGTCATCTCCGAAAGTTCGTTTATTATTATTAGTAGTATTCCTCCAGTTTTGTTTTGGTTATGGTTTTGATGGCACGAACAGACGCACATAGAACAGTCACGGGAGAGAAAAAATACAATTTCCAATTTTTCATTTTGTTTTTCAGCGAAAAAAACAACAACATAATGCTTTGCTCCCGGACGGTCATGAACACTACCACAAGGAGACATAGATCATGTTGTTCAGCAAATGTTTTGCGCTCGTAAAATATTTTTACTGTGTCAAGGCAACTCAAGGACGGCGCGACAAATATGCCTAAAAAAAAAAAAAAAAAAGCCCTTCAGAGAATGCCATCGACCGGTTCTCACGAATTCAGCAAAACAAAATGTGCAACTTTTCTCCCAGAACCTTTCGCTAACTGTAATGGCCAGCACAGCTAGTTTCTCACAGCTCACATAAACGGCAAGATTGGTCACAGTGTGTAACGAGTAAAGTTGTCTCACAATTCTGAAGCGCGTCTGGAACGAACATGTGGGACGTTGGTGACCAAGTTGTGCTGGTTTTTGCTAGTATATATAAAATGAAATGCATAATCTGACATTCTAGGAGCAGGCGGCCGACTCCCCCTCCTTCCTTCCACCTCTGATGCGCACTATGCGGCGATGAACGGCCCAACTTGGGAGCGGATTAGGTTACATTATTTCTAGGCTGCGTGCCAGAACGAAGATGAATCATGTGTCTTGCCGATGACACTACTTTCCCGACACTTTCGAGCGCGGGTGGGCGCTCAGCCGTGGAAAACGCGCCGCACACCAATGTGCAGCGGCAACTTCCCGAAGAACAATATCCCCTGTCTCCTTCGTCACGCTTCTCGGTACAGCGCCGGAGCAATGCCGGGAAGAGGCACCATCGCCGTTCTAGCGGGCGGTGACGCCTCTCAACCAGCTAGCTCTCTCCTTTCTCCCTTGATCTCCTTCTCTCCTCAAGGTGCAGCGGCGGCCTCGCTGCGGGCGCGAGTGGCAAAGTCGCGCTGCGGTCGCCCCCCTTTACCCCCTTTCGTTCTTTCGCGTTCCTCCGATCGACCAGCGCTTCCTAGACAGAGGCCTTCTCCTTCCTCTGAGGAGGAGAAGGTGCCGGAAGGGGCGTGGCTGCGCGCAGTTCTTTCCCTGGCCCGCAGGGGAATCAGAGCGGGCCAAAGTCCGGATGTGTCGCGCATCGATCTAAAGAAAATAAATAAAATCATTTGGTCAGTTGGGGTAAGTCTGTTTCCCATCTATTTACACTGCCAACGTTACGAAGAAAGTGTCGACTGGGTTGCATTTACGAGCGGACGGTCTGCGCCCGATTTTTCATCCGTTGTGGTTGCAGGAAGCACGCGCCATTTGGATCGAGCCGTGAAATGTTAAGCATTCTGTATTTCTGACCGAGCCAGGTACAAACGACAAAACGCAAAGCAGGCTGAGCAGTGATCTAGGCAACACGTCTACGATTTCACCACCACGCCTCATGATCGTACGAGTCAGCGGCCATCGCGTCCATACATGTGGCACAGATCCATCGCCCAATACCAGTGTAGAAAATGGGAGATACACGTGTCTTAGAAAACGCTGCACATAAGGGGCACCGCAGGAAGAAGAAACGAGAACACAAAATGGCTTCCAGGAATTATGGTCCGCACTTGGAGCGGATCGAAGAAAGTAACAAAATTCCCATTAAAAAAAAAAAAAAGGTGCTAGGCAAGGAGACACAATATCCCCAGTACTATTCACAGCTTGCTTAGAGGAAGTATTCAGAGACTTGGAATGGGAGCAGTTCGGGATAAGGGTAGATGGAGAATACCTCAGTAATCTGCGATTTGCTGATGACATTGCCTTGCTAAGCAACTCGGGGGATGAACTGCAAATAATGATTGATGGCCTAGACAGGAAAAGTAGAAAAGTAGGCTTGAAAATCAATATGCAGAAGACTAAGGTAATGTTCAACAGCCTCGGCAAGGAACAGCAGTTTACATTAGGTAGCGAAGTACTGGAAGTAGTAGGCGAATATGTCTACTTAGGACAGGTAGTAACCGCAGATCCGGACCATGAAAAGGAGATAACAAGAAGAATGAGATTGGGATGGAGCGCATTTGGCAAGCACTCGCAGATTATGACTAGCAGCTTACCGGTATCGCTCAAGAGGAAAGTATACAACAGTTGCATCTTGCCTGTACTCACCTATGGGGCTGAAACATGGAGGCTAACCAAGAGAGTTCTACTTAAGTTGAGGACAACCCAGAGGGCTATGGAACGAAAAATGGTAGGGGTAACATTAAGAGATAGAAAGCGTGCAGAGTGGGTCGGAGAAATAACTCAAGTTACCGACATTCTAGTGGAAATTAAGAAGAAGAAATAGGCATGGGCAGGACATGTAGAGAGGATAACCGATGGTCGCTAAGGATAACAAACTGTATTCCGAGGGAAGGAAAGCGTAGCAGGGGGCGGCAGAAAGTTAGGTGGGCGGATAAGGTTAAGAAGTTCGCAGGGGTCAAGTGGATGCAGCTAGCACAGAACCGGATTAAGTGAAGAAATATGGGAGAGGCCTTCGCCCTGCAGTGGGTATAGTCAGGCTGATGATGATGATGATGATGACGATGACTTGGAACGCGCAAACGAAACCCGAGCCGAAGCTGCAGATGGCCCGCTCCTGCCCCGCGAAGACCAGTGATTTGTGACGCCTGATGTGACCTGCAGCATGCCGAAGCCACAGCAGACAGCCCTCTCCCCCCTTTCCTCCTTTCATGTTTCTCACCTCTCTAGTGCTGTCCGACTCGTGTAAAATAAACGGAGTCTCGTAACCGTTACCCAACGTGTGTATGTCGTTCCTTTGAGGCTCCTGCGTGCGCGGCCCTGCCGCCCGAACGAGCGCAGTAAAAGAGAATCGACCTTGCTAGCATCGCTCCGTGGTGCTCGCTGTACAGTGAGACTGTTCACTAACCTAACAAAGAGAAGCCAGGAACTCTACAACCAGAGCTATCGGCTTCAGTTGCTGATCCTGAATGCTAGTCTTAAAACAGTGCATCATGCTCATGATGGACACAATGAAAAGACCAATACTGTCATCCATAAAAGTCCATAGTACTCTCCAACAATTGTTGTAGTAGGTTCATAATTACTCGTTGCCATTCATCCAAGCGCAGCTATTCCCAGTTGGTTCGGGCTCGGAGACGGGCTGTCTAACTACAAGTTAACCAGGACGGACCACTGTAGCGATACGGGTGCGCTTTGGCGGATTGTAATGAGTGATTACAAAGTAACCCGTAATTTGCGCGATTGTGCAAAAAATTGCGGAGAAAACAGTCCATTACACGAAGCCGTCCGATGCCAACTTACAAGGGGAACTAATCATATTGGGTCGGATATACGGAAGCGAGAGCAGGAAAAACTGTCAGCGATATATCTCTGCTCGTGGAACGAAAAGACCGGGGTTCAGGAGCAGCGCCACACGATGCCGCCATATCTCTCCAGGTGTCGTCAACTACAAGGCAGAAACCGGGGCTAATATTTGATGGAACGCAGACGAGCAGCCCGAGCCTCCAGGCGGCGTTTGATAGAGACGCTGCGGTTAGATCAAAACCCGGCGGGAACTGAGAGCGTGAGCGTAAACCCAAGGTGGTACCGGAACGATGGTCCAACTCTGTTGGGTCTGTTTAATTCACGCACCGTTTCTCTCAGCCCCCACATCGCGCGAAAGACGCTTTTGCAAAGCAGAGCTGGTTGAAAGACCCGCTGCGGTGGTTTAGATGGGCATCTCGTGGCATCGAATACCTCGGCGGTAGCATTTCTATGCTCCCTGCCTCTGTGGTACTGCGGGTCTCCCTTGCCATACGGCTCTGGCAGCGGATCGAAGGAAGCTACATCTGCCCCCGTGGCATGCTGGATAAAAGGTACTAAAACATACACGCGAAGGTTGTCGCATATATTTTCCTGACGCTTGCGCAGTCTAGAAAGGCATAAAGTTTACTAGGCCGCATACTAACTTGGAAGCCTGCGGAAAAGTTGACAGAAGTGGAGGTACCAACAACAACAACCACACTAAACTAGCATTTCGAAGCAGCACTGCTTTCCAGCCGTTTTAAATCAAATGAAATTAAATCGTGTTCAGATCTCAAACGCGTACAAACACCGCGAACTGAGCTTCCTTGTTCCTTGGTTATCTTTTTGCATAACGGTTCGAAGGCACAGAGTTTGCTCACATTCGTTTTGGTGCCCACGCAGAACGAGGCAGCGACGTCTCGAACGTTTCTACAGAAACTATGCCTAACCCGCCGCCAGGAGCTTGAAGCCATCGAGTCGCGCAGGCTCGTGACGTCAAAGGAGGAAGCGGCCTCACTGCACCGAGATTTCTCGGGAAAGCTCGGGTTTCGTGCGACACATCTAGCTCCGGCACGCGTCTTCTAATCACGTGCCAGAGCGATAGTAAGGTGAAAACATCTCACGAGTGGCGTCCGTACAAACTGTGCGCGAGATGCATCCGCGAGATATCGGTGGGGTTCATAGTGTGTAGTAAGTCGTGAACGATGGTTATAGTTAGTGATAGATAATATAGTGATGAGAAAGAGAGAGAGAAAAAGAAGGGCAGGATAGAGCGACGATAGCCCTACAGCTGTCGATCGAGCAAATACAGAGGTCACGGGTGTGGCCAGACTGCAACTCCACGTGAGTCCAAGTGCTGACCGCCACATGTTTTTGCCTCTAAAAAAAGCTTTCTTCGTGTTCTAGAAACGCGCCGCATAGGCGGCCATTTTGGCGTTTTCTACACCTATACTGCTGTGAGGCACCCCACGTAATATCTGGCATCTCCCAAGGGGGAAGAGATGCATATAGGGCTGTTGTGTTGTCGCTGCGCTGTTGATCCCAGGCCAGCAGGCGTTCAGCGGACCACGGGTCACATGGACGAATCAGGGGGCAATGCGGTGGCACACGCCGCGGCTGCCTTGGTCAGGTGGGACGTCCATATTTACTTTCCGACCCCCCTCGCTCCATCCTTACTCGGCCTTGGGCGGGCAACGCATCCCTTCTCTTGCCCTCAAGCACTATACACGGACCAGTCTTCGTAGCCTCAGTCCGCATATCGCATGCAGGTGGGCACACCAGACTCACCTTTTACGCGTACTCACCCGATGTCAAGAAGTCTTCTAGAATAAGCTCATCGTCCATGCGGCTTACACGCCACGTATCATGACCCGCTGGCGTCAGTACGCAGACGAAATGATAACGTGCCCCCACTGCACGGCTCTAACGCGCGGCGGCATATCTCGTCTACTCTGGGATCGTGCTGCTTTTTCTACAGGACGCTCCGAGATCGAACCCTACCGCCTGAACTAGAAACTCAAGGTAACACAAAAATTATATTTGCCAAGTATGGCGCCCTTAGTGGCCTAGTCAGAGTAATGTGATTTGAGTGACGACCTGTGCAAACACTGGAGATTCTGCCTACTCCCCGTTACCCCCCTCCATCGCCATGAGCCTTCCTATTCAATAAAGGACTTTCTCCTCACTCGGTGCTCGACTTAAACGAAATGGAGAGGTTAGCAAATAAGTTTTTAGCGCCCATCATGAATAAAAAAAATGAAGTACGCCTTTTAACTCAACTCTCTAGCGGGAGTCGAGTCTCCATCCGCTGGATCCACAACCAAGCGCTTTAACCAACTGCACCGCGGCCGGATCGTGAAACGCGGATCATAATTCTCCTTGTCTACCGTGAGGATGATAGTTAAAGATAAATAAATGCTGTCTCCACCGGAAATCGAACCACCATCTATTGTATCCGAACACTTTAGCAAACTGCGCTGCCCGGGATCGTGAAACGCACATCATAATTCTCCTTGTCTACGGTGAGTATGTATGATAGTAGGAATGACAATGACGCTGCATTTAGTTGATAATGACAATGCGAGATGCAAATAGTGATAATGACAATGCGAGCTGCAATTAGTTATAACGACAATGACGGTGCATTCAGTTGATAATGGTTTGGTTTGGTTTGTGGGGTTTAACGTCCCAAAGCGACTCAGGATATGAGAGACGCCATACTCCGGAAATTTCGACCACCTGGGGTTCTTTAACGTGCACTGAAATCGCACTGCACACGGACGCCACTCCGTTTCGCCTCCATCGAAACGCAGCCGCCGAGACCGGGATTCGATCCCGCATCCTTGGCCACAGTAGTCGAGCGCCCTAACCGCTGCGCCACCCCGGCGGGGCCCAATTATTATTATTATTTTTGTCGTTCATTTCGTAGTTCAAGATAAGCTATTTGGAGAGACCATGCCGCCAAAGAATTCGTAACGCGCCTTCCTGGCGCACCGGACCGAGATGGGCAGCAGAGGTCGACGGTTTCGCATGCTGCCCTATGTGCTGGGTTCAAATCCTTGGAAGCCGCAGGTCTTCTAAAAGGTATAAGCGCCCTCCAGCCAAGTAGATGGTCGGCCCTCTGGGACCTCAGAAAACGCGTCAGCGTGCCGCAAGGTCCGCGATCCAACCGTTGCTTCCAAGCACATCTTAGCGGTCGCGTTGCTATAGCCACAAGGGGGCGCAAAGACTATAATGGTACACCTCTCCGAAAGCGTCGTATATGCAACCGCTACCGTCGACCGCGGGATTAGGCAGCAGCAGCCAAGCTGAGTTCGTCGAAACAAATACGCAGCTTCGAACAAGACTGCAGCACGGTTCGAGGCCGCAAGAGTGGCCAGATTTATTTTGCAGACGCGCAATGGTTTGTTCGTCGGTTCGCTTCGCGCGGTGGAGAGAAAAGAATACCCGCCGTATACGAAATGCACATCTAGCACGCAAACCAATGGCCCGTACTGCACATTTAGGAGTGACCTTCCTGTGGCTCCATCTGGGAAGAGAGTTGCAAGAGGAGCTCGAGAGAGGAGAAAATAAAGAGAACATTGCGCATCCGCCCAAGCTTATTAAAAGGTGTTGCTCTCGACACTGACTACACAAACAGCGGACCCGAAACGCTGTCACAAGACATTTCCATACAGATGAGGCCAATATATGAAACAACTCGCATATTTCCGCAGCTAAGGTAACTGCTCGACAGGAGAACATCCGGAAATTGAATGAAGGTATGATATAACGTATATCCAGCTACGAGATAATTATTTCACTCTTCGTTGCTTTTAACTTGCATTCATTAGAAGAGCAATGAAACACAAACCGATCTGTGTTTAAACGTCAACCATTCAGAAGACAGCGGCGAGGAATTTATAAAAACAAAAAAGTGCAAGAAGCACGACGCAGCGGGGTGTTTAAAGTTAACACATTCATTTAGGTCTTGGTTCATAGCGCTTGAAAAGAACAAAATCACCTTGCCAGCAAAACCGGAGAGGACGGTATTTCTAGACTTTGTCGTCGCTTGTCCGGCAGAAAAAAAGAGAGAGAGAGAAAAAAAAAGGCGCACATTTATTCCAGAGTAAATTTTCTATTCGAAGTTGGAGAGAGTTTCTTTTTTCCCCGTTAAAGGAATTCAAACACCGGCCTGCACTTCAGCGACCCCGGCCTCCGCAGAGCGTGCTATGCTTTTGGTTGTTGAGGCGGTTGTACATAGCAGAATATCCAGGTGGCATTGCGACGAGGCGGCAGCGCTGGTAACTGTAGCCAAGCATCTGGAACCAAGGCTAGTTTTATTCTTAGCGACCGCAAAACTGCAATCTGGAACATAAGGGCCGGGTCTCGCCTGATTCGGCTCGCATCCTGTCTGCAGCCAAGATCGATTGCACGATCACCTTAACTTGGAACCCAGCACACACATCCGACCCCAGAGCCGCCCGACTGCCAGGGTATGGACGAGAATAGTCGACGATAAATGCAATACCTGCGGAACGAGAGGGAGCCCCGATCGCGTAATTTGGGAATGCCTCGGACAATGGGGACAATGCTGAAAGTAGAGAAGCTCGAGGTCATGCACGCTGCGAAGCGAGGTCCCCATTAACCAGCAACGAGTTGTCCGCCTGGCGGCAGAAACCATGAGGAACACCAATGTATACCTTCGGCAGTCTTTAGTCGCTGAAGTCCCAGCCCCCGTCTCCTAGTCCTGCATGCGTTCCAGGACGGGGAGTAGGGGGTCTTCTATATGGGTGGAAATAGTTTTAATCAATCAATCAATCAATCAATCAATCAATCAATCAATCAATCAATCAATCAATCAATCAAGTTGCTGGGCCTGCAGCTGCAGATGACTAGAGACTGCTACATAAGGCCGTTTGAAGGCGAAGGCTTTACTGGCCTATATATAGTAGAAGCCAAGGTCATCGGCGAGGTAAATTGTACCTCAGTTGCGAACCGAGGAGCTGGCGTCGCCCGCTTCTTCTTCATACACTTGGAAAACTTTATTCCTACCAGTGCATTCCACAAATATACAACAATACCACACAGCCTTCCATGCCCATGCCTACCCTTTCCCTCCTCCGTTGCCTATCTGGCTCTCCTCGCAGGACCTCCTCCCTCCAATAAAAAAAAAAAAAAAAAAAAAAAACAAAGGGACTAGAGCACGGGGCCTCATGAACCAGCCGGACTGCACTTCATACAACGCTTCCTTTGGCGTTTACAAAAGGCTTTGTCGAAAGTGAACAATCAGCTTAGCGGGGCACGCATGCGAAGCTCAACTGCGCACTATGCTACAAATTGATGCGCCAGGCACTGGCAGCTCTGCGTGTAGTAACAATTACGTGCGTTCTGAGACACAATACTGACAATTAGTATACTACTCCGAGGTATCTACCCCTGCAAAGCCCGCATTAAAGATGCGGGATATTGCTCACCCTGCCTATATAATCGGTTAGCTCCGACTGCAATTTCAAAGCTCGAAAAGAAAACCGAGCCGTGAAAACGTGCAGTTATACGTAACACGTGTCAAAACAATGCAAGAACCGCGGTGTGACCGAGACCAGAGCGCTTTGGTGCGGGAAGCATGCTCTAAGGCGAACTTTACGAATGGCTGCCTTATCTAGACCTTAGTGCTAATGGTAAGTTAGGAGGGATGGTCAGATTATGCGTATTCCACAGCTCGGTGATCTGAGACACGGATTTTCATTACTGGCTGTATGCTCACGCATTAAAGAAAAAAGAAAAGCTATGCGTGACGCGCTCTCCGCTCCGCGGCTCTGTGCATGGTGCAGACGCTAAAAGGTATACTGCCTAGGAGACTGGTTAAATTCTTTAACGCGAAAGCGCTACTTCGCTATGTTCACAGATTTCTGTCCGCAGACCGCGTCCGCAAAATCGTGTCCGCAGCAGTTGCGGGTAATTGAGAAGTAGTAGAGGTTAATGAGTGGTGTCAATCGATAGAAGCTGACGTAAGGTAGCTGCAGAAAAAATTAGGCTAATAGGTTAATTAGGTAATTAGAATAACTAGTTCACAGGAAAGGAAAGGCGCAATATCTGCCACACTTGTTCTGTGGACACCTGAACCGCGCGTAAGGGAAGAGAGGAAGGTGGGAGTGAAAGCGGAAAGAGAGAAACGGGTGCCATAGTGGATATGACGTCAAGCAACCGGAAGTAGAGCCAAAGAAAGGGCATAGGAAGGGATTGGCGCGTAATTTGAAAGTACCAAAGACTAAAAGGGGTAATCAAGGAGTGAATTAATGTGAGTTAGAGAATGTGACGTCACGCAACCGTAAGTAGAGCCGAAAAAGGTCATAGGAAGGGATTGGCGCGCAATTTGAAAGTACCAAAGACTAAAATGGGCAAAAAGAAGTGAATTAAACTACTAGAAGCAACCAAAAGCAACCAATAGCAGCATCCAATGTAGCTTCTGCAGTGCTCTTTAATTTTTCCCTCTTATGTTACTTGTATTCTTCCAATATGCAACCGAGTTATCTCTACAGCTCTGAACCTTTTCCCCGCTTTGTTAATCATTTCCCATCAATCAAAGAAGCTGAGAAATAATGGGTCTGCCTTACGACAGCACCGCCCGATTTTATGCAGGGATCCATCGTGTGCAAAATAAGTCACCTTGTGTGCAGCAAGGCGAAAGCACTTTGGGCCACCCTGTTGCGATGCTTGGAATGTCCTATTCCTCGACAGAGAGAGAGTATAGGAAGGGGGAGGGAGACAGGAAAGGAATAGACAAAGGAGGATAGAGTGAGAGTAGAAACAATTTTCGTTATCTCTCTCTATCTCTCTGGAGAGGGGATATAGGGAGGCAGAAGAGGAAATGAAGGGAATGGAGAGAAGGGAGGAAGAAAGGAGGAGAGAGTGAGTAGTACACTATTTTAGAGGTGGTAGAGGGAGGCAGAGAGGGAGGAAATGAAGAGAGAGGAGTGAGTACACTATTTTAGAGAGGGTATAGGGAGGCAGAGTGGGAGAGGAGATGAAGGGAGGGGGTGAATGCAAAGAGGAGAGAGTAGAGAGACTCTCCCTTTCTCATAACTAGCATTATCTATCACTAACTATAACTATTGGTCACTATATATCAGAACCCCACCGATATCCCGCGGAATCTCGTATAGAGTGATTTTCAACAGCCTCTTTGAGATTAGGAGCAGGCCAACAACACAAGCCAACTTCAATTCCTCTCCCTTTAACGTGGCAGTGGGAAGTCGTAGTGGAGGGCTCAGTACAGTTTCAATCACGACATTCTAGTCTCACCCTAGAAAGCATCACGCTCAAACGTTCACATAACAGAACAACAGCGGCGGCCACTGAAACTATAATTGCGGCCATCTGATATTTTGTGGGCGCGAGTAAAAAAAGAAATCCGTGCATCAAGAACTAAGTGAACAGCTCATCGCTTTTCCACGGGGTTGAGATAGTGCCCATATAAACGCACCCCCCCCCCCTCTTTTTTTTTTTTCGCTTCTTTAAACAAGGCGACCAATCAACCTGACCAACTGGTTGCTGCCCCGTACGTCCGCGGCCCGTGCACGCGCGATGCAGGGTACACGAGAAAAAGATTAAACCAGCCAGCTTGAGGGACGTCCCTTCGGAACTTTCCTCGAGCGATAAGGTAAAAGGCAAAGGTGGGGGGAGGGGGTGGGGGGCGCCAAAAGACAGCACTCCTCCAGGCAAGCAAGGGGCGATAAGAATTAAGAGCAAGGGTGAGGAAGACACGCGTCGTGGAGGATTCGAAAGAAACGTGGTCTCCGTTTGGAGGCGACAAGCGTACTCACGGAGCATCCAAGTGGACGCGTCGCGCGCAGCTCAAAGACAGAGATAACGGGTCGACTGGAGAGAAGCAGATCCAGGTCAGCGAAGCTATACAGCGGCCGCGTGCGAGAGTGGCCACTGCAGGACGCACGTAGTACGCCATTGACGAGAACCCGCCGAGCACTACAATACACGGTCCCGAGATCCTTCTGCTCAGCGTAACGTGGACGCGAAGAGAGCAGTAGTATATGGAATGGGAGGTTTAGTTGATACTCTCCAGAAATGAATCTCTCGGAGGGTCCCTGCGGCGGAACACCTGACGACGCATTCGTTCTGTTTACGTGCTCTCACAACGAACCACAGCGCAGTAAGAACGATGCAAGCACGGCGCCGACAGAGGTCGCCAACTGCACATTTCGTTACGACGGGCTGGAAGGCTTCTCGGTGACCTTGAGCCCACGAAGTGGGACGGAGAGCACTGAGCCGGAACACCGAAACAGAAAAAACGTCCACAATACCAGGCACACCGTTAGCGTCCCCCAGATTATTAAAAAGCGCAATCATTTAAAAACTACCGCAAATTACGGTGCAAATGACGTACGCCAAGAGCTGCTTTGTTGACTTTGGAGCGGCGTGTATAAACCACTGTGCGATCCAAGAATTATTTTCTCTCTTCTAATTTGGCCAACATCTGCACCCTCCAGCCAACCTAAAATGGAAACAAAGACAATTCCATCCAGCTTTCGTTCTCGGAAGAAAAAAAAAAAATCAGTAGTGGCTTGTATAGTTCAGCTAAGCCAGAATACACGTAGCAAAAGCTCGGCGTCGGTGTTGCTCCGCGTCTTGACGCCGCCGCTTGACGAGACGTTATTTCCGCTCTCGGAGCGTGTTCATTTGTACTCTGTCGAGCGTCCTCCTCACGCCAAGCAATGATTTCCGGGTCGTCCGACACAGCTTCTCGCAGTCTCGAAGGTGCCGCGCACTGTACGCGCGCCAACCGTGCGCTTCATCACCCATGGCGCCGCATCTGACTAGCAAGTGCACACGTTCAGGCTTATATGTTCAGCTGCGCAGTTAGTCACGTGATCATATGGAGTCAGACCAATGAAGGAGACTGCGCAGTGGAGGGGAACGGTGAGGCGAGGAGGTTGTGCTACACTCGTGTAGCGCCATGATGGTACTCATCATAGTACTCATATTAATTATTTTTGCTCTACTCGCACAACTCTAAAAAGTAGATCTATAAAGCATTAAAGTTCACAAAAATGTTTTCACGCTTTATTTGCGGCTTTTTCTTACAGTTGTAAAATTTAACTGATATAAAGGCTGATAAAAACGTACTTACGATAGTTTCATATCGTTTCGTTTGCTGTACCTAGAACTAGAAGGCGTTGGCTCTACGCAGCTCTATACTCCGTTTCATACATCAGGTGCAACGCAGCGAAAGCTACGCAAATAGTCCGCAAGGTAAAAAAAACAGGAGGCGTACCACTACGCGCTCGTTCTGTGGCCGAGTGGTTCCTGCGGAAACGGGCTCTATTCCGAGCATACATGTTCGCAATAACTTGCTTCGCACGCCTAGACATCTTCGCAGTGCGGATCTTATCGAAAAAATGCGCACCGAAGAACCATTTTCTCAAAAAGAGATGCGCAGCGCGGAGGGCACAGCCAGTGCCATCTAGTGGCACAGCTGACAAGGTTGCGGGGCAGCGAAAACGCGGCACGAACAAAAACGACATAAAAAACATATAAATTCATCGAATCCGACCCTTTCTCCCTAAAAAAGATGCTTTTTTATGAAATTGATGGCAAATGTAAGATGTATTAAGCTTGCAGACAAAGCAACAACTATTTTCTCTCGTCAAGAGCAGGCACTATTTTTCATCGCGGATGCGGAGAGCGCAAACAAGAGCTGTAGCTTTGGCAGTGTTGCACTTGATGTATGAAACGGAGTATAGTTTGCGAGAAGTACCATCATAGCTACGAGCACATGGAGGAAGGAAACAACTTAGGAGAGGCCCTTTCCATTCCCAATGCATGGGAGAAAGTGTGGCGGAAGTGACGTCAAAATTTACAGTTAGCCAAGTTGGGCCATTAGCAACGACATCGCTGTTGCATGAAAACTCGGGCCACTAGCAACAGCGTTGCTAGGGGCCCGAGGTACATGAGCGTCCCGAAGAAAAATGCGGAGGGTCCGATCACGGCGCGGCCGCGCCGTTTTCAAAAAAGTGACGTCAAGGCCTCTCCTAAGTTCTTTCCTTCGTCCATGTACGAGCATGATCATACAAAGGAGTGGAGAGAGTTTGCATGGGAGCGCCTCCGTCGCTTCTGTATAACACTCTATGGGAAAGGCGAACTGTTTGCGCATGCGCAATGCGCAGTGACGCTGCATAAGGAGGCACGTGACGCCACGAGTCGGCGCAGTGGTGGAGACAGGCGCGGTAGCGCAGCGGCGGAAAACATTCGCGCGCTGGTTGAAGTGGATACGGGGTATGCGCAGTTGTGGCCTATCAGAGGCACGGCGGAACACGCTTCTACCAGACGTGTAACTTTCGCTAAAAAAAAAAAGAAAAAAAAATAAAAAAAAAATCATGGCCTTCGAGCGGCTATGTTGATGCTTGTCCCGAAAAAAAAAAAAAATATGGGGGAGGGGAGGGAGAGTGAAATCGTTGCAGAGAAAACTCGGCTTAAAAATGCAACTTTTCATTACTGCCCGCCGTTTCAATCTTGTGACGCGAATGACAAATTGCTCCGTGAACACCGGCTCTACAAGGGGATTTGCGGCGTAACTCGACCTCGGGGATCGCCAGAAGAGAAATTCCGGTGCGATGATGCTCATTCATGCAGTGTAGTAATTAACGACATATATACGCCGCCATAGCTCAGATGGCAGAGCATCGCACGCGAGTGGCCAAGTTTCGTTACATCCTTCATCACATGAATTATTTCGCTATATGATCTGTTTTTCATTGTAACATTGTTACGCTACATCGGAATATTTCATCGCAACCTCTTCTCCACATCCCACGACAGAAACTTCGGAACCGGCAACGCTTTTTTTTTTTTTTTTTTTTTTTTTTGTGGTGGTGGTGTGCTTACTGCCAACACAATAGTAAAGATAGTCACGTCTGCTTGGGAAGAAAAGTTTTCGGCAGCGATGATGCCTGCATTTAATGTTTAGGGATTTTGTACTCGGCTTTAAAAAACTGCTTTCGGTAAAAGTGGTGCCTCTGCCAGTGATATACCGACACACGGGGTCAATCACAATTTTTTTTTCAGTGGTCGCATCAAGCGGCTTCACACTGCCGCAGAGATGATCGAGCAATCGTCAAGTGCCGCTATGGTAAGGATGACGCACAATAGTCGGTTCGTACACACACGGGCTCCTTCATACGCTCTACTTGGTAGCACAGGCACGCGTTTCGTGTTTGGAAAGCGGCACGCTCGGCTTGCCGCACGTCGACCCTCCAATCGATCACATCCACAGAGCCGGTCGATTAGTTTCCAATGTCGCCGCGTACGCGCTCCCTTTCTTGAAAGAGGCCCGCCTGCCACACGCACGGGAAGACACCGCACTGACCGAGCAGACACGAAGAAGTCAACGGCCGGACCTTGCCCCTCCACCCCCAAAAATCCATCATCGTGCGGCGAAGTGCAGCTCAGTTCAGTACACTTTAGTAGAAAGCAGCAACTGAGCCACGAAGACGGTGAGCTGTGCGATGCACGCTCGGAGACGTGTGCACGTTCGTAGAATGCGGGGGTGGAAAAACAAGATTACGAAAGAAGAGCGGTGATGAAGCAGACCAGGGGACCTCAACGCCCAGCTTCGAAATCACGCTGCCAGCCTAGCGGCCACGCCTCCTCCGCCAACCTGCAGAATGAGATGACGTCACACGGCGCAAGCTTCGACTGCGTCAACTCTTGCTCGCTCTCTCGTCGATCAGAATGACAAGAGAGGAAAAAGAGACGAGACGTGGGCGTAACGCGAAGGAAATAAAGACCGAATGAAGAACGAAAGATGAAACCAACAATGGGAGAGAAAAGGGGTGGAAAGGGGAACAACCGTGAAGGTGGCGACACCCGCGATGTGCGTGAGCAGCGACGGCGGCGTTGTGCGTGTAATTATAGTCGAGGTACGAAAAAGAAAGAAGCCGCGCGGGTCACGAAGCCGCGTCGCGTGACATGATGCAGCGCAGTGCGCTCGAACTGCACTGCCGCTGTTTCGTAGCACAGGCCGGCGTCGAAGACGTCGTGCCAAGGTCGATTGTAACGCCAGAGGATACAATGGCCTTACACCAGAGGTCCGTAGCAGCACTCGGGTTTCCGTCCTGAGGCCTGCCTGCCAGTCAATTCGCTGGGCTGTCCTCGGCTACACCTCATGATGCAAGACCCCCCACTCACGTCATTATCGTTGTCTTCAATGTGTGCCCGCATGTGCCTCATAGGTGCAAGAGGCTTTTCCCATGCAAGGTTGCCCGTTCGACTCCCATCGAAGAACTTTAACCGGGCGTTGGCAATAAAGGAACAAAAGCTCCTAAGGGAACCTATTTTTGCTTGGAGCCACTAACTGAAGCTTCCCAACGTTCACGTTCAAATTCACACTAGACAATTTGACACAAGAAAAGACGTTACTCGAAACATTTCAACTCATCTTTTCAACAAAACTTATCCGAGATGAGCAAATGCCAGCTAGCCAGGAAGTATAGCTTTAAAGGGTGTAGGCTTGTTTAAAGGGACAGAACACTGGAATTTAGGTCTCGATTTCTTTTTTCGCCGCAGTGGAAAGATTGATGTCTAAAATGTTCGATTCCATAACGGTTTTGTTAGAAACGCTGTAATGAAACGCTGTAATAAATTTTTGCCGGGAATTTTTTTATCAATGCGTGCGCCCGTTTTTATGTAATCCGATGCTGGAAACCATGAGCAGCGACTGCGATGACGACTGGTGGTCGACAAAAAAGACGTAACGAAAACAAATAGAACCTCCACTCGCCAGACAGTAATCAGTCATTTTTTTGTGTGTGTGTAGAGTAACGTCCTTTTCAGTTTCACACTCAATGCTGTTACGGCACAATAACGCACGCCCCCGTCGACGAAAGATTTTGTGGGCACTGTCATTGCTTTATTCACGAAATTGCAAATACTGTGGCACCAACTAGTGGCAAAACCTGAAAGCATATCTCGCAGTGCGAAAGCACGGGTGGTTTTTAGTTAAGGACGCACTGGAGAGAGCGCAAAATATAATAAATTATGGCAAGCACTCCTGGAAGAAAAAAGAACAATGTGCAGTTACGAAAATCAGCGATATTTTGCTGACATGTTCTCACGTGAAGGGGCTACATTTAAAGTACTAGGGTTTCTCCGCTAGATAGCGCCTCGGTTGTTTTTATGCGATTTTCAATGGCAAATTAAAATTGTAAAGCCTCTTTTCTTTGATATTGTAGTGCTCGTACTATATGAGGTGAGATCTTTTCATCTCCACCATAATCTCATGACAAATTTTGGCTCTGTCCATTTAAAAAGTATATATAAGAACACTAAGACAATAGTTACGACGCAATAAATATCAGGTCGTTCTCTTTGTACGGCTGCAGTACGCAAACGAGTGCTTCTGCAGCACGAAAGACAGGAACAACTGCCGAAAAAGCCATTTCTACAGAAGAAAGTGATTTCACTACGACGAGTGCGCCTGTTTGCCTGCATAAATGTATGATGCACGGTCCAGCTGAACCAAAACCTAAAACTGGCGGAGCTCACGTGAGCCACCTTCCTTCGAGACGAATGAATAGAGTTACTCAAGAAGATGAACGAAGGAGGTCGAATATTCCGGGCGTATCCGTGGGGCGGCGCACGCGCTCTTCACCGCCACACCCCGTGGCAACAACGGCAGGGTGATCGTCCCGCGCCTCTCTACGCACGCATAGTACGCGTATATATGCAGCAAAGTACCACACACAAGGAACGTACTCGCGTGCGCATAATTCTCACATACATAGAGCGAAAGCACATTTATGTGACATCCCTGCCGAGGCACGCGCGTCGATGACGACGCGAGCACGCCCTGGCAATTAGAGCATCCGTCACGTTTCATTAAAAGCATGCAGCAGCGAGGATTCTACGGGGCTTCTCGGTTCGGCCAATCCTTGGCGCTGTTTGCTGGCAGAATTGTCTTAGAACCATAGTTAGATAGGAAACGACAGGATATATATATATAGCCAGTTCATCCTATGGTCATGGGCAGACCGGGACCCGTCCTGTCAGTCTTGCACACATCGAACACCTAAGCAGCTTATTATTTCCCTGTCGTGAGTGTGACTGGCTGGTATGCAAATACGTTGACCAAATTGTCGCCTTGTTTTTTAATTGCTCGCTGTTTAGGACGCATCTTCGTTGACTGGTAGGCATTAGGACTGACATCGCTTCTCTGCTATGACTGCTTAGTACGCGGGGCCGGTAGGACAACCACAACGCCCGCGAACGGATTAATGCATGCCCTTCCTCCCTTTACTACGTCGCCGAAGACCAACCTGGTTTCTTTCGTAACGCTGCACGGTTATGCGAGTGACGCACCCCAGTCAAGCCAACCCCGGGCAGAATGCAATGTTAACGAACCTGGGCTGTCGGGGCATATGCCCTCGTTCGCGGGACGCGCCGCTCATTTCCAGGAATACGAAAAGAGGGCGGGCAAGGACGGACGTTCTGCTGCTGTGCCTTTTTTTCTCTCTCTTCCCTATTTCATTCGCTTTCCACCTCTTTCTGATCGAACGTATTCGCTCCATGTTGTGCACATATGCGAGCATACAGTGCCTACAGTGCCTTCGGCCGTCATGTAAAAGGCGCACTAAACGCGGGACCGAGATCAAGTTAATGCACACCTCAAACTGAGCGGTACTGCTTCTTCCAGCCCGAGACAAACACGATCGCGCACGCGTGAATGAAGGCAGGCATGCGAGAGGGCGCGTCGAGTCTGCGCACGTGCGCGCGCAGCGGTAATAATAACGCCGTTTTCCGGCGAATTAGGCCGCTTTGTGCGAAGGCCACAGCGGTGCGACGGTCGTCGACCAGCGCTGATCGGCGTAGCGGTTCCGTGCTCTCGCACCGAGCACGTACGGGGTAGGACAGCACGCGTGTACTGGGCGTTGAAACGGACGGCACGTGGAAACCATTTGCGGGAAGCCAGCGATAAGTCTGAAGACGATTGGCTTTACAAACTCAATAAAACTATTGGAGACTGCACGTCTAAGGAAGACTACACATAGCCTACTGGGATTTTTCTGACGGACAGAAACGAGGTTCACAGCGCGCTTTTGATTGCACCTTTCATAAGGCAAATCCATCCTCGTGGACGCTGTGCGCATACAGCTTTTCTGCGCTCTCTGCGTTTGCGGCGTAACAGAGGTAGACTAACCTGCCCATAGACAGCACTAAAGCCTTTCACGAGCTTGCGTAAAGAGACCTGACCGGATCCCAGCTTGCGTGCATTCACGCGCTGTAAATGGTCGTGTGCGCGCCTGTAGGAACGGTCGATGATGGGACGCCATCTCCACCCCATCAGCGTCAGTCATGGTGCAAAAGCAGCAGCTACGTCGTGTGTTACATATATTACGCACAACTATACTAACTGAACCCGGCTGCCGCCGTCATCTGTCTCACAGGTCAACGCGCGTCAGCGCTGGCAGTGGGAAATGAAAGAGAATTGCAACGAAAGAAAGCAGCCCGTACGAAAAGCGGCAACAGCTCAGGTGTGGAGCAATGGCCGCCCTTCCTGCTGGAGCAGGGAAGAAGCCGTCGTTCGTTCTGCGCGACCAGCGACGCCAGTGCACCGAGACAGGCAAGGTGGGTCGCGGGCCGCCGCGTTTCGCCAGCGACCGCAAACAAAAAGCAAAAACAAAGAACGAGAGAGACTCCTGGAGAAGCGGTGGAAAACAAAAATAGTAATAATAACCATAAAACAAAAAAAAAAATGAGGAGGAAACTGGGCAGTTGCTCTCCTCTTGCGCGCACAGCGTCGTCAAAAACTGGGTCGCCGAGCAGAGCCAAGGAGCGAGAGAAAAAGAAGGGGTTTAGAGAAAGAAAGAGGAAAAGGGGGCTGAGAAGCGTGCCGCAACGCCGGCTCTGCCCCGACGGACGGACGGACTGATGGGTGTCAGTTGACCGACATCTGGGCCACGCACGGCTTCTCCAGAGAAACACCTCCTCCGCACCCTTTTCGAACTGCCCTTACCACCAATTTTCTCCGCAACAGGGCTCATACAACCTGGCCAGTCTCGGCGTCTTGTTCCTAACATTTTTCTTTTTATTCACTATTTCCTTCCTCTTCCACAAGCTGGAGGAGCCGAAAGTGACGACTCCACCTCCACACAGCTTTTTTGTTGTTAAAAAGGAGGCAGTGCTCAGCAGGCTATGACCGCGAAGATACATACTTGTTCACATGCAGCGCTTCTTTACATGTCGGACACCGACACGCAAACAAGAGGGGTACATACGGCAAGATCTTTCAGAGAACACGGCCTCGAAACGAGGCCACCTATAGATGGGAGTAAAGAAAGTCTGGAGAGGAAACGATGAAAGCAAATACAAGCAAAAAAAGTAATCGTTTACACGTCAAATGAAATGGGATCGATATTTGGCAGCTGCGGTGCGTATATACGTCTTAACTAACTGCAACCAGGCTGCACTGTTGACAGTACAGTGGGAGAACTTATGCCCCAATTTAAAAGTCTAAATCTTTGCAAGGTAAGAAGCCTTGTCTTCCCCTTCGAATACCAATACCGTTAGTCCATTGCGCGAGTTGGAAACAAACCACGCTTCACGAGTTTGGGCAAACTCAGTGCATGACGTCAGCGCACAGAAACCATTCTCTGGTGGTGTGTGCGATAACCACTTCAAAGTAGGGTACTCATTACCCCGCGCGCACATGCTAGAGTCGTCTGACTTCCACTAAAGAAAGACAGAAGGAGAGAGAGAGGGGGGGGGGGGGGGGGGGGGGGGGGCTTGACCACACGCGACGCTCTCGGACACGGCAGCCGAAGATGACGACACTGACGATAATGTCTCCGCTGCGCCCTCTCTCAAGATGGACTGACAGCATTCTCGTGCACGAAAGAAAAAAAGAAGCGTTCTACGCTCACGCATCGCGTGAGTGACACAATCGCCAGCAGAGAGAGGACCTGGGGGGAAGGGATAGGTCACAGTCATTGGGGACGCACGACTCAAGAATATACCAGGAGGATATCTAACGGCAATCGGAGCGGGCGCTCGAAGAATCGTGCCATAGCTGCGCGCACCGGTTCATGGTTCCGACGTAAGTTCCGAACAGACCAACCGGCGTCCGCCCAAGCGTAATGTGGCAAAACATATTCAACCGGGTGAGTGTGGCACAGTCACCGGCGATGTCGATATACCGAGCAAAATGTATTCCCTCTCTACAGAGCAGGCACAGCGCCACGTATAGGCAGCGGAAATGTGAAAGGTACACATTGAAGATCATTGCACAAATGATTGCTGAAGCCTGAGAGACTTGTTTTCCCTTCCTCCAGATGCCATTCCTCAAAGCGAACTATGCCACTGTAGCCCACGTGCTCCACCAATGCAGGCATTCGCCCTTGCGTGAGCCGAGTGGCTGGTCCCATGCACAGTGCAGCATGCGAGGGGCACGCACTATGCGCGCAATTTTCCCACGTCTGTGCAAGTTGCACGCTGATAACAACGAAGTGGCGACGCAGTGCATGACAAGCACGAGCAACGATGATCAGCAAACAGTGGGGCAAATGAACCGAGTGACAAGGGCAACAACCGACGTCCACTGTCGACGGGGTTGTGGAGTTTTCGTCTCGAGGCGACACATATGGTAGACTTCGAGAGATGCCTTAGGTTCAGGAAGTACATTGGCGCTTTTTACATTCTGGGTAAAAAAAAAAAAAAAAAAAATAGCAGCCACGTACTGCGTGGCCATCGGACAGGGAAGGACTGTTTCATGTACAACACGCCCTTGTGTGCATCCGTGACCGCATGCGATAAACAGCCCCACAAGGAAAAGGCGCGTTTTATTTTCTCATTACTCTGCAATTATTTCTTGCGACACGACAAAGTAATCAAGCAACATACAACAGCGTCGGCAGCGACTGGCAGGATGCAGAAGTTCGGCAACCTTTACGATGGTTAAAAGCGACTTTTCAGAGTATCTCAAGGCAAGCGGAACTCGAGGTGGAATGCAAACGGCATCATCAAAGCGCGCACGCTGGTGAACCAATTAATTTCAGACAGCTACCATACAGGTACTCACTTCACAGCCGAGGCGTGACGGAGACGGCAGTGCACAAAGCTATAGCTGATTGAACGCCGTGCGTATTTTACAAAGCGTAAAGAGAGTGCATTGCCAGGCGAAGACACGTTGAGCGATTCCATCACTGGTTACCAAAATTGGCGGCGTTCCCGCGCTCTAAACGATTCGTGGGTGATTCCACCGCTGCAAGCAACGTCTCTCAGTTGCCACCTTTCTGACGCATAGAGAGTAGTGCCAACACGCTGCGGGACCTATGCCAAGCGAATTTCTATTTATATAACAAAACAAAGACATCAGATGAAAAAAAAAATTATATATATATATATATATATATATATATATATATATATATATATAAACAGGATGTCACACAACTTTCCCGATTATCTATTTTATTCCAACAGTTTCGGACGGTGGACCGTCCTTCAAGGTACAATTCTACCTTGAAGAAGGACGGTCCACCGTCCGAAACTGTTGGAATAAAATAGATAATCGGGAAAGTTGTGTGACATCCTGTTTGAATTTAACTCTGGCCCATTAGTAACAAGCAATCCATGTCTATATATATATATATATATATATATATAGACATGGATTGCTTGTATATATATATATATATATATATATATATATATATATATATATATATATATATATATATATATATATATATATATATATATATATATATACTTTATCTTTTATATATACACTTTATCTTTTTCGAATATATATATATATATATATATTCGAAAAAGATAAAGTGTACGCTCGGCCGCACGCTTCACAAGATAACGCACTGCTCTCAGCGACAACAGTTGACCGATAAAACATAGCATGGATAAATAATCGATCAGAAATAACCGACGCCATTATCCGCTGGCATGTATACGTCATCGCTCTCCGGTCAGGCCCCTATTCCGGGCTGGGAGGAAATTTTCTAAATCCTGCCTGTCCTCGATCCTTGTCCGTAACGTCCAAATTTAGTGGCGAGGTATGGCTGAATTTCGAAGTGGGTGGCTGGTGTAGACCCAAACGGTGTCAATAAGGAACTCCATGAGGTGCGATCAGTGACCTGAACGCAAATGTGTCACGCGTGGAGGTATACGTTGGGACACTACGCCCATCCGCGGGTCCGATATGCCAACAGCGAGCCAAGGCCGATAATACTACACGAGGACCGCCCTTCTAATGCCCGAGGGCTGGTCACGCTGGGGACGAAATGGCGGTGGTGGAATTTAAGCACTTCTCCGAATCAGTGTGCCGTTCAGCCGCTCTCATTAGTTCGCGTATGCTTACACGCGAGTGCTGAAGTTAAGTTGAGCGAAAATTCGGGGTGCCTCCTAACGTGCAGTAAAGCGAAAGCACTTAGGGGCGCTTTTTAACAAATATATACAGGTGACATGGCCGAGCGCTGATTGGTTGTGTGACGTCACGAGATCATATAGCCAACACGAGTTGCTGCGAGAGGAGCTGTGAAATGGGAATCGAACTCGCAATTGTCTTTGCATATTCCTAGTCAGACGCAAGCATATGTTAATTGGCACAGTTCGGTTAAATTATATCTATGGCGGGTGTCGACTTTCACATACTGCGGTAGGTTACGACGTGCTAATGAGTATATATGCTGGATAATACAAGCACATATTAAAGGATTAGTGTTTTTAATCTAGTCACAAAGTGCATGTATATGAAAACGGAACCGGGAGCCGCAGGCATCCTTACAAGCGGAGCCCCCCGTGATTTTTCCTGCCTTTTGTGTAGGTGTAATGCTACGAGACAGCAAGCGAGTCAGAGAAATAACTCGATTTAATGTCATTCTAGCGGAAATCAAGAAGAAGAAATGCCATTGGGCAGGACAACCGATCGAAAAGGGTATCAAATTGGATTCCAAGGGAAGGAAAGCGTAGCAGGAGGTGGATGAGGTCAAGTAGATACAGCTATCATAGGACCGGGCTAATTGGAGGAATATAGGAGAGGCCTTCTCCCTGCAGTGGGCTGACGATGACCTTTCAGCTGGACGCATCCCAGCCAAGGGACGATAAATTCGAGCTTCGGATTTCTCTTACCTGCACTGTTGTACCAAAGTGTGCAAAAAATGCCCCGAGCCTGCGGTGGTACCGCACGGAACACGAAGCAAAACTGCCCTGTGATGTATGCGACAAAACACGGGCGTCGGCTGATGCACGCTGCGGAAGAGGCGCAACAGCGAGGCACAATAGGACCCAATACAGCACGCTCTCGTTCCCGTACGGAAGCTGCCCCCTTATCGCGCGATTGGTACGCGGCTGCCTACACTCGTCGACGGATCGCGATCGGAGAGCCAGCCGGACGCGCATTGAGAAATGGAGCGCGTGCGCCGCACGCGACTCCAGATGATGACAACGAAAAGGCGGGCGACTGTGACCGGACGGCCGGTGCGCCAGGAAGCATGACTCATGCACCGCCCGGAGAGACTGGACCTCCTCGGTCCCCTCTTCCCACGTCGTCTGCAGCAGCAACAACAACAAACGGCCACAGCGACAGGCGTGCGCATAAGCCAGACAGCGAAGTCGTTCCGGAGCAGCAGGGCTCGAAATGCAGGGACGAGGATGAAGAGGACACGCAGGCCATTGTGAAAGACTGTGAGACGAGGGAGAGAAAGACTGAGCCGATCACAATCGCCGGATGACGGCGCGCGCGCACACGCAATCAACCAACAGCAGGGATGGCGGCTGGATTGAGACAGCGGCACAAGCGGTGCGGTTCGAGTGCCAGTTATCCTTGCCGTCTGAAAACAGTAACTGTAGTCGCAATTATTATGTAAATAATCACTTTAACAGTAAACTTCTTGGAAAAAGTGCTCTCTCGCAGCTAGTTTTCTTCCCGGAGAATTTTGAACAAAATCAAGGGTATATCCGTCTATGTTTCCCAGCCTCCTACGCTGCGTAAAATTCAGACCAATTCACTGCACCAGCGAGACGTACTGTATACTTGCTCTGTTTCGTCGTACTCCAACTTCCCAAAAATCTATGCCCACTGCCTCTCTCTATCCTTCCGCTGTTCAGTCCCCTTTCTACGCCGCTCCGTAATTCCCAGTCCTCTCCGGACAACCCTGGCTGGCTTCTTGCAAAGCCTTAGCTCTGCCTGGTGTGGCAGCCGAAGATCATTTTTTGTAGTTGATTCGTGCTCTGAAATTAATGTGTTCTGACACCGTTAACATATAAGTAGTAGTATAGTAGTAGTATATAGATCAGTTTAAGAACGAGGCGGCAAATGTGGCTCACGTCCTAGCGTCAGGATGCCACTGGCTGGATAACCTTCCTTCAGAGGTATTTGTCGCTTCTATATCGATATTGTTATCCAGGAAAGGCCTTGCCAATAAACCCACCGTGGGCGCGTCATCATATACGTCGTTGGTATAGCCCATGTGAAGCGGTACTTTGTAACTGTCCAGCTCTTTTGCACAGTGTTGATGATCCCCTTAATTTGCTTTCTCTGTGCTTCCCGGTCACTTCCCCTCGGGCGACGCGAAAGCGATCATCTCCGGAGGAGATTCCGACAGCAGAAATTCCCGCGGTCGCTTCCTCAAGTGCTCCTTCACCGCACATTCTTGAGAGGCGGGAGAACCACTGTGGACATGCGACTGCGACCACGTCCGTTCTCATGACAAGCGCTGCCGGTACCGGAGACGCACTTGTACGCACCAAAGACACGAGGAACGGCAGTTTCGGCGAAAAGGCTGCTCGTGCGCGCCAAGAGGAAACGGGGAGTCGACCGATCGAGGAGAGCGTTGCGATTGGCCCAGTTTCAGCCTGATGCCGACTGAGAATGCTTCGGGCGGCCTTACGCAAAGACATTGGTTATTATACGAAAGCCAAAAAAAAAAAAAAATAAGGTAAGAGAGAGAGACGACTCCCCGCTTCGCTAGCTACGGATCGAGGCTTAGTTAGTCACGGTGCACGTTAAATTCTTGTTTGTTCCTGACAGGGCGGGACATAGCCGAGAGGAGGCTGTCGTTCGCTTCGCATTTCGCCCACTGTTCCCAAGTTCTCTAGAGGGACATGGACTCTTTCGAGAGGGGTGCATACGAAATAGCTCGACTACGCGACGACCGGCTAGGCTACATGCACGCGCAGACTGCAAGAGGAGGCTGCTGATTTGTGGAGACGAAGATGGCCGCGTGCTTCCTTTCTCACGCAGAGAGAGGGAAACAGGAGTGTGAGACAGCCCGCCACGTGCGTTGACGCTCTGGCGACTCCTCTCGACATGGCACTCGACGGACATTGACCGCCTATCGACAAACCGGCGCCAGTATATCCGATGACAACTAGGCCAACATAGGTGCAAATTGGCGCTCGTGTAATAGCAATGCGCGTGTGTGCACAAAGGCCGGATCCCCGCCTAATCCACTTCTCCCATTATTCATACAATAGAGGAGGTCGTCGCAGTGCGGCAACGTCCGTGCATCGCCCGCAGACAAATCCTGCGCGGAGGAGGGGCGACGCGGAAGCGCGCCTGGCTGCGTTGCCCAGGGCGGCGCGCATTGTCGCCTTGACACTCTCTCTCCTATCTGGCCCGCTCCATCACTCTTCACACAAGCAGGAAGAAGGCGGCGTACATCTATCGCAGGAAAGGGCAGACATCGGCCCAGACGGTGCACGCGATCGCGGCATGCCTATCGACATTTCTGGAATGCTCGTGAACTGAATTGTATCGATGGACGACGCTCATTTCCTGGACGGACATGTCAACCGAAACAAGCACTAAAAGGTTCAACGTGTACTACGCACACTGCGCGCTTCAGCGGCGTATGCCTTGCAAATAAACCCACAGCTCGCCGCAGTTGCTGTAGTCGCTACAGGTTAAACTTGTGTGACCGGGTGAAGTGCTGCGCGCGAACTTCTTAATTGCTGTATTTTTCGACAATTGTTTTATTTACTTTTTTTTTTTGACCGGAACACCAATCTGGTGTCCACCGGATACAAATTGATTAGTCAACATTATCATCATCAGCCCCGCCGGGGTGGCGTAGTGGTTACGGCACTGGACTACTGTTCCCAAGGACGCGGCATCGAATCCCGGCCTAGGCGGCCGCTTCTCGATGGAAGCGAAAAGCAAGGTGCCCGTGTGCTGTTCGATTTCAGTGCCCGTTAAAGAACCCAAAGCGCATGGTCGAAATTTCCGGAGTCCACTACGGCGTCTCTCATAGCCTGAGTCGCTTTGGGACGTTAAACCCACAAACAACAAACTATCATCATCAGCATGGAGTGAGGTGGCCTTTAATGCTTAACCCTCCCGATAATCAGCGCCTGCGTTCTAACGCCAGCCTTTACTGCCGGCTGTGCGCTGTCAGAATGATCCACACGAGGGTGACGCCGACAGTACAGCGAGTGCAAGGTCGTCTAAGAGCCGACGTGCGCAGTATGCCACGGACAATGCAAGTAAGCCACTGAATTCGCACCCTCCTCTCACCACTATTTTCATCTTGTTTCCATAGTGCCGAGTAGCGAGCTTTTAAATGCACGTTCATTTCTACCTCACTGTATCAGAAGCACCACCAGACACATTTAATGTGCAAATTAGCGAAACACTCTATGGGTGAGCAAACACTGTGAATCTAGCCCTCACACGATGAACATAATTGCAGTGGGCAGAAATAAATGGCACGCATATGAAACACATAGACTTGTGTGCTTTCAAGGCAGACTTAAGTTTCGCTTTGCAGAACTAATGCACGCCTAAGTTTCGCCCCCTCGGCGAAAGAAGTTGCCCGCAAAAAAAAAAAAAAAAAAAAAAAAAAAAAAAAAAAAAAAAAAAAAAAGCAAAGGAGAGCAATTGCGAAGAGAAAGCGTGCCAACTACTGCGTGAGTGCGAAAGCAGCCCTCTTCAGTGTGGAGAACGAAAGGATGAACGGGAAAGACGCGGACACCTCACCAAACAACTTTCTCATTCGGAAGAGGAGCGAACAGCCAGTCGACCGCACAAATTCATTTACGCGTCAAGTTGTTCGCTGACTAGAACGGCAGGAGTATTTTGGCTGATATGTCACACGACAGAAGGGCACCCTGCAACGACTTCCTCTCGCCTGCCACTCGTCAAAAACAAAAAAGAAAGGCCCATTTTATGTTCGTTTTTCATCCCAATGGTCGCCAATTTCTCAAGTGGAAACGCCCGCCACATGGTAAACACAAACAATGAAACTGCCGAGCTTGGAAAACGAAGGCGGAACTTTTCCCACCACTTTCCGTTAGAAGGCGTCTTTCGCTGTCTCCATGGCAACGGACACCGAAAGGATCAGCAGAGAAGCACGCGCCAAAAGGCGTAAACAAGCGTCGCCCAGACGCGCGAACTCGGGGAGAAAGACCGGCGGGGTGCAGCGGAGAACGGGACTTTTTACGTGGTCTTGCAACACACGCGCGTGCGTATGTACGCAAGAGAGCTTTCTTCCGCGTCGCGCTGTTGCGCAGCCACCCTGCTGACGCAGCCGCTCGTTGCCAATGAGCACAAAGGCTTCGGCGAGCGCGGATTTTGGGCCACGTGTGAGAAACCCGGCCGCGCTTGCAGGATGCGCGCTTTGGTCTGCTGTAGCAAGCAAATGAGTGCCACAACGTAAGAGCTGTCCCCGACATAGGGACAGCGGAGACATATACCGGTTTACCGGACCCATATGTCGAGGCCACAGCTTGCGCCTACCCTGCCACTGCGCTTGCGCTACGGGCGTCCGGAAAAACGGTCATGCGACAAACACGGGGTTAAATGCCTCCTTTTTGTGTTTATATGTGGCAATTTTTCTACAGTTTGCTTTGGATGGTTGCTTCTTTTAGAGACTCAAAAGTACAGGACAATTGACAAAGGCAATACGCTAAATGGATTTGATAAACTACGTCATGCACGTGCAGCCGCCTCCGCTCAACTGCTTCGAAAAAACATAGTCCCATGAGTTACTGGGTGGCTTACTAACTTATACAACTGATCAACCTCTTACTCGGTAAGGTAAACATATGTGGTGTATGGGACATGTCCCTCGTGCCTTTAAGGGCGCCGGATTCATTTCGACAGCTTTATCTTGGACACATACATTTAAGGGCCGGTGACCTGTAGAGGGAAATTTACACGGAAGAAATACATTGCACTATATTCCACGAAACAGACAGTTCACGAAATACCCGCAGTGCGCACACCAGACACAAAAAAAGTGTTCGAATTGTTTTTGACCGTCTAATATCAACTCGGCCTTGGTTCCCGTAGCACACTTTCCTTTCTTTTTTTCCTGCTTTATTTCGGGGACTGTATGAACATTTAAATACCCACACTGATGCTGACACAAGAGCAGAAAGCAGCTGTTGTAAAAGGCAGAACCCACCGCTACGAGAATCCCGTGATCCCGGTCACGGCAAGCAGCAGCAGAGACGCGCGCCAAAACGGGTGAATAACTTTGTCAACTGCTCTAATTAAGGTTTTGACAAGGCGCTATCAATGGGTGCGAATAACAGAACCAGATGCACGCTGCGTTTCAATTGAGTACTTGCTTGCGTTCTTGAGCCGAGATAACTGAATAAAAACACCTTTTTGCATTGTTCGGACGTCAAGGTTTCCGGAAGCGCTCAACTGCGCAACAAGGATGGTTTCAACTTAATTTGGTCGGCCAACTTGCAATGAACGGTAAATACAACGAGACGACAAATCAATCTATTCCCTCAAGTATGCATTCCCTGTGTAAGCTCAGTACCCCTCTGGTTAACCCGACTGCTACTATTGTAAGATTTAGCTGAATAGTCTTCGCCCCGCGGGAAAAACACACACACACACACACACACACACACAAAAAAAAAAAAAAAAGCCGTGGTGGCGCAGTGGTTAGGGCGCTCGACCACTATGCCCAAGAACGCGGGATCGAATCCCGGCCTCGGCGGCCGCTTTTCGATGGAGACGAAAAGCTAGGCGCCCGTGTGCTGTGCGATGTCAGTGCACGTTAAAGAACCCCAGGTGGTCTAAATTTCCGGAGTCCTCCACTACGGCGTCTCTGGGCCGTTAAACCCCAAAACCAAACCGAATGGTCTGCGTTCGGAACTCTCTCCTCGGCTTCGACATTTATTAAGGTCTGAGCTATTTGTCCGCACGATATCATCTTTTTTTTTTCTTTTTTTTTTCGAGACGTTTGCCATCAGGCATAAACACTGCATTTGTGCCTTGAATGCGTTAAGCGTCTCCTCTGGGCTGCTAGAATAGAATGTCTATTTGAAGACGTACGTTGTAAAGCGCGAGCCCCCCCCCCCCCCCCCCCCCCCCCCCCCCGCCAACAAGCATTTATGTAAACGAAACAGCTGTTCACTGCAGACGGAACAGAGAACACCCGCGGCGCATGCGCGAGATGCCGCTATACAGTGTACTAAGCCCCACAAAACAACTCATTCATTCAGCCCGCGGCACATGTCAGCGCGGGTGGAGCTTCGAATAATGACCTGCCCGCTTGCCAAATGCGGCGACGGTAATTCTTTAGCGCGCGCCGGCCGCACCCTGATCAGGGACAACAGGCTGCCCACCGAGCAATAGATGGGAAGACGAATGAAGCCAGAACGCGGATTAGGGTTGTGAGGATTAGAATACGATGCCCACGGCCGCCCTCCCTTCAGCGTCGAGCCTGAACGGCTGAAGCTATATGCCCTTTTACAGCCGGATGCAAGTCAAGCCTGGAGTAACCGCCGCACACAATTCCTCCGTGACATACATTATTACCCTCTCTTAATAAAGCTTTCACTGTATCTGGGAAAAAAAAAATAATAACAGCAGACCATCGGCTAAATTAGAAGCTCTGGAATTTCGATGCCTTTGGCAATTGTTTAGTATAGTCAAATTAAGAAAAAAAAAAAAAAAGCTGCTTGCTAAGCGGAGTAATACACACGCCGCTTACCATGGCAAATATAGTTAGTACCGGTTGTTTCTTAAGTTTCTTAACTAGCTCAACTCACAATTCTTTTGCAATTTAGTTTCTTAAGTTGTATCCTATTACAGGTGAAAATTGTTTAGCTCTCCAACGCTCGAGCCGAGGAGCATATATACGTCGCCAATGCTATCCAACCACCACATTGAACCTCGCTCAGCCACACGGCGTTGTTTTGAAGCTGGATGACAATCCTTCCAGACTAAACAGGCCGACAGCTGAGCAGCACATGCGTCACCAATGTCGCCAGTGCATACACTACCTGCTTGCAGCTCAGGCGTGGCTGCAAAACACGACGCAAACTATAAAGAAACAATTAAACACACAGAGCAGAGAGAAATTTATCGCGCAGGGGACAAACTGAAAAGCGCGCGAAATGGCAAGCAAACAACAACCAGGCTTCACTTGTGGCGCGCATCGACAGCAATGACCACTTCGCACCGACTCATGTTTTCCGCCCAACAACAGAAGAACAAATTTACAGATCGCAAGGACAGGGAGAGACAAGAGTTGAACAGCGCTGCCATAGGCGCGCCTAAGGGAGGCCCCAGCTCTACGCCAACAAAATCAGACCCACGCCCAATATGAAAAAAAAAAAAAAAAAAAAAAAAGAGCGAAACAAAAAAGTTGCCCTAAGACATGAGACGCTTGGGCATTAGTGGCACACACAGGACCTTCGGGATCGGCAGCATCTGCAAAGCACTTCGCAAGAACAACCTTTGGCACTGCCGGCAGACGCAGCATCGGCAAAAGCGCGTCGCAACAGCCTTCGGTGTCTGGCATCCAGCTACGGCTCGTGGTGCGTTTAGCCTCGCGACAAATGGGGTAACAAAATCAAGGCCTAATAAAAAATAATAAGAAAAAACAATCTCTTTCTCTATGGTTGATGGATCGTGCGCAGCGCAGAACGGCGGCGTTTTCTTGAAACTCCCGTTGTTTCCACGCGCGCCGCGTTGCTACTACGTCATTACTGCTGGAGGCAAAGAATCCTCTACCTCCCTCTTTTCCCTGTTATTACATGCAGTTCCGTCTCGGACATGGCGAAAAAAAAAAAAACATGGCGCGCAGGTGTTTTCTTTTTGTGCAGCCTCTGAGACTGGCAACACATCTCGGAGGCCGTGTTTTATAGTTACAGAAGATGCGACATGAACAAGTAACATTGGATAGAAAGATTCGTAGCTCCAAGTTTTCCTGGTCGGACGCCCACCTCCCGAGAATAGGAATAGAACGGACGGACGACGAAAGAGTGCGCCAGAGTTGTGTTTTTGTTTACACTTTGGGCGCTCCCCGAAGACGGCTCCCCGCACAGCAGTCGCCGAGGCCAGCGGCAGGGCGTTCCTCTCTCGGCTTGCCTCCTGGCCAGCTAACGGCCTCACCAGCGAAGAGGCAGCACTGCGTTCCCCGTCGTCTGAGTGAGAGGGATGTGGGAGAGGGAGGCGGTGTCCACGGTCGAGCTAAGGACTTGGTTGCCAAAGAGCGCCACGCTGCAGCCGCACGTGTGAGAGCACCTTCTCCTGGCAACGCGCCTGGCTGAGCAAGTCCTCCACCGCTGCAGCTGCGACTGCTACAAAACGTTCGGGGAAAGAAAAAAGAAAAAAAAAAAAAAGGAAAAAAAAATGGGAGAAGAGACAAAGGCGACGACTTCCGAGCTGAGCACACAATCGATGACTGGGACCAAACCGCCCAAAGTGCAAGGAAAGTTGGAGGGCACCAGCTGGGAGATTCGTATGGCGGGTTTTACGGTGCGTTAATTGCTGAAGAAGCTGTTTCCATTCCCCAGGGTATTTATTGCAACGGGGCAAACACGGGTGACGTACAAACTTTACTGCCGCTACAACCCCGTGACACTACTGAGCGCAGCTATATAGCACGTCGGAGTTAAACGTTTTAAATTCGCTACGTAACGTTTGCAAATTATAATCTCAGTAATCTGCGAATCGCTGATGGCATTGCCTTACGTAACTCATGGGACCAATTGCAACGAATGATTAGTCACCTATGCAAGAGAATCAGAAAGGTGGGTCTAAAGATTAACACGCAGAAGACTAAGGTAATAACAGCCTGAGAAAGGAACAGCAGTTAGGTAGCGAAGCGCTTGAAGTGATAGGCGAATACGACTATTTAGGACAGGTAGTTCTCGCAGATCCGGGATACGAAAGGGAAATAACTAGGAGAATAAGATTTGAATGGAGCGCATTTGGAAGGTACTCGGAAATGATGACTGACAGCTTACTGGTGTCGCTCAAGAGGAATGTGTATGACAGTTTTACCTTACCGGTACTCACCTATGGGGCTGACACATGGAGGTTAACGAAAACGTTTCTACGTAAAATGGTAAGTGCGACGTTAAGAGATAGGAAGAGTGCAGAGTGGGTCAGACATTTTAGTGTAAATCAAGAAGAAGAAATGGGCATGGGCAGGACATGTATAGTGCGAAGAGAGGATAACTGACGGTCGCTAAGAGTAACCAATTGGATTCCAAAGGAAATAAAGCGTAGCAGGGAGCGGCAAAAACTTAGTTAGGTGGATGAGGTTAAGAAGTTCGCAGGGGTCAAGTGGATGAAGCTAGCACAGGACCAGGTTAATGGAGAAGTACGGGAGAGGCCTTCGCCCTGCAGTAGATAGCCCGGCTGATGATGATGATGCCGCCACGTTTTCAGACTGTCGTTATGCTGGACAAAGCAATAAAAAAGATGGCGTGGCGACGCCAATCGTCCATGACGCAGACCTAATTTTTGAGCGAAACTGACCCCTACGAGCCGCTACAGCCTTAACGAAACTCAAGTAGAACCCGAAAGGCAGTCTCCAACAAGTGCACTGTTTCGATTGCCATTTAAAATGCATTAACTCTCGAGAAAGTCGACTTTCATTGCTCGACAGCAAGTTCTAAGGAACATCATGTGCGCATAGAGGAATTCGCTCGGTGTGCATTACAATAGAGAAACCAGCTGGTTAATATATTCGAAATGGGCTCGGAACGGCCAGAGCCGGCGTAACCTATGGTGCCTTGGACCTAGTAAAAGAGGGACGCCGCAGGCGCAACAAAACCTCAGATATAATTTAAAGGAACGAACAGTCTACGAGTCCAAGGTAAACGTAGGGGATATTGCTATTTGACAAGAATGAGTCTTATGATGATTATGAATGAAAAGCGGAAGGAAAAACAATGCGCCGTTGTTATATATATGTTGTGTTTTCTGTCTTGGAGGGTAAAGAGAAAACGGACGCGCGCCGGCACGCAGAACCCGCAATTATTAGTCAGCCTTCCCACTGGAGGACTAAAGCGCCCCGATCGAGAGAAGAGCGCTAACTCCTTCAAGAAGTGCGAAAGGCGCCCACCGAACAACCGGCACATCGTCGCACAGTGGCGTCTCCCCCCGGAAGTGAGGGAGAACGATTAAGCCCGCGGGCAGGGCAACAGCCAGTGGCGTGAGCATAGGCACGCAGCCAGAAGACAATTTACGGTGACGTCAAGGGCACAATGCATGCGCGTTGATAGATGGCGCTTCATTCTCGAGAGTACCTTAGAAAGCTGTACAGATTAGCGCGGCGATGGAAGGAAAGACAGCGTAGTGCAAAATGGCGCTGAAATATGAAAATATGTGTGTGTTTCACCCGCGTTTAGAAAGTAAACAACTCGGCTAGACATTCAGTAAGGCTATGGACCTGAGCATGTAACTGTCGTGTATCCGGCATGCACACCCGCCCTGAAAAGGTAATGGAAGGTGACACTGTCGAACAAGTTTGGTTTAGTGTGGTTTATGGGGTTTAAGTCAAGTAGATGCAGCTACGGGTTAATTGGAGAAATATGGGAGAGGCCTTCGCCCTGCAGTGGGTATAGCCAGGCTGTTGTTGATGGTGATGATGATGGGGTTTAATGTCCCAAAGCGATTAATGTTATGGGAACACCGTAATGGAAGGTTCCGGAAATTTCAACAACGTGCCCTGACATCGCACAGCACACGGGAGTTGCTTTTCGCCTCCATCGAGAAGTGGCCGGGATTCGATCCCACATCCCTGGGTACGCTATAGCCGAGCGCCCTAACCACCGGCGAAGGAGTTTACTATTTTGATCCAAGGCGTACTGCTAGATAATTATTATTGCGCTATCTGTGCGTGGTGCCCCACGTGGAACCAGGCAAGCATATATGGCACCAGCACTTGTGCAGCTGCCAAAAAGAATGGTGAAGAGGCAGGCGTACATCGCAAAGCAAGCTTCTTTCGCAAAGCTGGCTTCATTTCGCCACAGCAAAAGTTATTCAAGCAGCCTTACGGGCCACGATATTCCGCGCGTGTTGCACTTCCATCGCTGCATTCATCATTCGGTTGCAGGTATTTTCGTAACAGGGGAGGGCTTCCCCTGCCGTACAGCAGTAACAGAAGTTGTTTGCGTGCTTGCGCCAGGCGACATAAATCATGCTCGTGCATTACGAACTACGAATCTCGAGCTCGAAAACCACAGCTGATCCACTCAGACCATCCCATAAATGGCGCAGTCGACAGGATCAAACAAGATATGCGGCCATGCCTCGATCGCCTTACATTTTTAACCTCGGTTCGGCGTTTCCCTTCTTGCTTCAACAATGTATTTGGTGAAATAAATGAATTAAATTGATCTATTTCGGGTCCTCTTCCACATCCGATATGTAGATTGGCTCAATTTTTTAAAGTGGACTGCTTCGGCTTTTCATGTATATATAAATCATCTGCCGCGGTGAGAATGGTTTCTGGAAACGCTCGACTCTGATAGTCAATGGCGCATCTGATGGCTCCAGTTTTAAACGCTCTAGATAGAAAGAATGAGACTATACGGTAGCAGGGAACTAAAATAAGGAACCGGAGAATATGCCCCTCAGTGAAGTCATTTCAACCAATGCTGTCGGCCTACTGCCCTGGCGACAGTGGCAAACGTCCTGCACCTTCTATAGCGCGCGGCACTGCAAGGTGACCCACCACGGCATAATGACATGAGTTGACGGCAGCGGTTGGAGAACATCAAGTGAGGGTATAGTCCGCTTCGTTCCTATCCGGCTATGTATACCCGTTGACATGTGGCCGAGGCGTTAAATGGGTTGTTTGCAAGAAGGAGGTAAAATAAATACGCCGGATATACTCCCGCAGACACAAAAATAACGATCCTCAGCGAAATATGGCCGACAGCAACGTTAAGATAAGTTTGTAGATCCCACTCAACACTTCCGCATGAGAAACTGACGCGATAAAAACAAATAAAAAGAGGGCAGACGAGGCTGGCACAATAATAATAATAAAAAATTAGCTGAAGCTTAGCTTTAGTTAAGCCTGGAAATTGTGAAAGCAATAATACGGAAAGTGAAAGCAATGTCCGCTTGGACGCAAAGTGTTTCGCTTGTGGTAGTGCACATTGCTAATCTCCTGTGTACCCACGGAATAAAAGGCATATTTTTTAGACGTCTCCAAACTTTATTATTCATTCACAGATTCTTTTTTCTGTAGCCCAATGAACCGCAGCAAGGCCTGCAAGCTCTTGCAACTTGTGAGACGTCAATCGCTTGCCGCCGTTCGCAGGTGGTCGACCTAGGTCGACCGGCCGTGGAGCGTAGCTACGGCGCGCCGAAGAGCCGACTTGCTACCCTGTTTCTCGCTCTGGTATGACGTCAGTTGTCACATGACCGATCACCGACCGTGAAGGGTAGGCTCCGGTACGGCGAAAAGACGAAACCTGGCGTAGTATTGCTTTCGCAATAAAAAAAGCACGAGAAACACGCAGTCTGGTGTGCGCACTCTGGACTGCGCGTGATGATGGAACATACGTTTTCGCTGCCATGGGTGTGCCTCTGATGGTGTGGACGTCCTCTCCGACTGTAAGACTCGCCCTTCAAAAGTCAATGTGAAATGCGTTGTTCTTCCTAGCTGAGCAGTCGCTTTGTGTCATCCCCTCTGACAAAGAGGGCGGTTTCGCAGCTTTTCCCCGTGGCATATTCAATGAGAAAGCCCATCATGCAGTTTCCGAAGTTTTTAAATGTGAAGGCAATGTTTCACTTCCCAAACTTAAGGCTCAAGCTAAAACACTTTGTCTGAATCTCAATCTCCGAAAAGTAGCCAATAGGATTAATAGTAAGCGCCTCTTTCTAGAAGTGTTTTTCAGCGCGAAAACGCATAAGGTTGACGTACCCTTAAGGGTTATCATTTAAGAACGCGACACCTAGCAAAAGTCTATCGCTGTGTTTCTAAAAGGAAAACTCGACATGTTGACTATAAATGACCCTGTCTAGTAAGTAGTGCAGTGGAAGTGGTAAATGTTGTGAAGTCCCTTTCAGACAAGAGGCTTCTTGGCTTCTCTAGTGGTGTGAAGGACTTATGCCTTATGACAAGTTGCTGACTGTGGCAGAGGATTCCATCCATCCTTTCGGCGCCGTGTCTTTCCAAAATGAATCCGGAGTATCCGTCAAGAAAGTCGCGCGAAGATGAAATCGGCGAATTAAACAGGCAGAATTGAGCCACCCTCGTGACGACGTCGAAGCGCGAACTTGCTCTCTAAAGTTTAGAAAAGCGCATAAACTTGAGCCACGGAATGAATTCGCGTGCGCTGCGCAGCCTTTGTTTGAACGCGCCGTCCATCCAGGCACGGAAGCAGTGCGTTCAGTATCCGTCGATGCGCGTGAAAGGCAAAACAACGTGCGCTGCAAACGATGCCCGCGCAGCTCACTCGTCAATCGGCCCGAAAGCGCGCAGTACGCCAGATATCACCCGCGACCTCGTCCGGTCGCTACAGACCACATGTCAACAGACATGGAAGAGAAAGTTGACACAAAGAGAGGATATATCGTCCCCGACCACCGGCACCACACAGCGTGCGCGACCAAAAGGTATATCGCTCAATGGGAGAAGGTGCGAGCAAAAGAGAGGGGGGAATAGGGCCTTTAAGACCCCATTCTTTAATCTCTTTCCAGCGCCCCGGACGCTCGTAAACCTCACCGTAAAATACTCACCTGGCCAGACGGAGCTGAGCAGATAAGGAGGTAGATTTCCTCAATACCCGTCAGGACAAAACACTTTAAGAACACGCACAAAGAGAAAGCAGAAAAGAACAGGACAGGACAGCAGCGCCGCGCATTACACTAGAGAGCGCGGCGCGTCGTTCAGCATTCAGCCGAGCGCTTTTTCCCGCGGATTTACGACGCGTCGGGCAGCGTAGTGCGTAAATGTCGTCTGTTTTCAGCTAGCCGACGCTAAGTATATACTGTGTGCGCGTAGCGGATCCTGAGATAAGGGAAATGCTTTCTGCGCAAGTAGACTCGACGTGTATGGTCGCCAGGTGGCGCCTTACAGACAAAAAAAAAAAAAAAAAAAAAAAAGGAAACGTTGTTAAAAGCTTTGGAAACTAATAACAAATAAGCAAATTCCGGACAGCTGGTGGCAGAGTAAAATGAATTTGATTTATAATGGGAAAGGAGGTACGATGGACATAAACTCCTGCAAGCCGATTACGATAACACCTGTTACATGCAGGTTAGTCACGCAGGCGATGAAATTAAAAATGCAATCATGGGTAGAAAGAAAGAAGATACTCGGAGAACTTCAGAACGGCTTTAGAAATGGTAGGCGCTTAGATGATAGCCTGTTCGTGCTTACCCAATGCATCGAAATAGCTAGAGCGGGAAATAGACCTTTGTGTTTGGTCTTCCTGGACATAAACGGGGCGTACGGCAACGTAAACAGGTAACTCCTGTGGAACACATAAAAGAAGGTATCGGTCACGAGATAACAGATTTCCTACAGGAAATATACCGGGATAACAAAGTAGAAATTAGATGGGAAGGGATAGGAAGTACAGACGCTGTCAAGGTATGCAAAGGATTAAGACAAGGTTGTCCTCTATCACCGCTGCTGTTTATGCTTTATATGATAAATATGGAACGGAGGATGCAAGAAAGTGACCCAGGTTTTAAACTGTCATATAGATTAGGCGGAAAGGCGGTAGAGCAGCGCAATGTATGCAGACGATATGGTGCTGTTAGCCAGGAAGACTTGCAAACTCTCGTAGCATAGTTATGCCGGGTCTTATAATTTTCAACGGCTCAGCTGATCAGAGTCTTAAAAAGCAAGGCCATGAAATACCCAGGGTGGCAGAATATAAATATGTCGGGGTATGGGTAAACGAAGGATTGGCATACATTGAAAATCATGAGCAATCACTTAGGGCAAAAGGGCGAAGAGATGCCGGGATAATGAAGCATAGGGCATTGTGGGGATACAACAGGTATCAAGCGCTTCCTAAGGGGTATTTGGAAAGGAGTTATGGTGCCCGGGCTTACTTTCGGAAATGCGGTTTTGTGTCTAAAAGCAGAGTTACAGTCGATATTAGAAATAAATCAGAGAACTGTCGGACGATTGGCACTGGGCACCCACGGCAAAACCACAAATGAGGCGGTACAGGGAGATATGGGCTGGGCATCTTTCGAAGCACGGGAAGCTCAGAGCAAAATATCAGGAACGCCAGAGGAAATTGGACAGTAACAGGTGGGCAGCTAAAGTATTTAAATACCAATAGCTAAAACGTATTGACTCCTAATGGAGGGAAAGAACTAGGAAACTAACCAGTAAGTATGCTGCTCACAAGGACGGATAAATAAAAAGCGTTAAGCAACAGGTGAAAAACACAAAAGGTAAAAGTTGGATAAATTCTATGGAAAAGAAACAGAGTGTAGAACCATACCGAAAGTGGAAAAAGCAGATCAGGAAGGAAGCTTAATTTGATAACTCAAGCGACAGTGCCTTACTTTTTGAAGCAAGATCAGGGTGCCTTAGGACACGCAGCTACATAAAGAAATTTAAGCATGAATATGACACATGTGCACTATGTGGTAAATTAATAGAAACAACTGAACATCTTATACTCGAATGTGATGGTATCCATCCGGATGTCGATGCAGGCGCAATCACTATTCCCGAGGCTTTGAGGTTTAGAGATACCAGTGGCCGGGTGAATAAACAGGCGGTGGAAACTAGCAAAAAACGACTGGAAGATTGGTGGCTTAAAAGCAGAAAAGTGACATAATGTTAGTAATGTAGAAATAAAAATTCAATGAATGGAATGATGGAGTATAAACTTCTAACCGCCGTTCAGCCCAACCAGGGGTTGGCACGAACTGGTTCGTTTTCCAGGCAGGGACCCGTTGCACCAGCGGTGCTCCTCCGTCAGGAACGGATGTCTTGGGCGAGACAGAAGGGTCTTGACTGATGAACTTGACTTTTATGCACAACTATTTACATAATGTACATTTATACAAGATTGCAAAGACATAGCAAACACGGGAACTGGTTGTCCTGTCTTCCGGGGAGAGACTCCCAAACTCGGCAGAGCCAAAGGTGCAGGGCACCGACCTAAGACTGGACTCAACCAAGAACCAACGAACCTTCGGCAACTTCCGTTTACACCTCGGGTTCACACCCCTTGGCCCGAGCTATCCAATGGCGTGATTGGGCCAAGAAAATTCACCCTCGCCCCATGCCCGGTCACCGCTGTCCGCAGCGCTGCTCCCCCACTGAAACAGTACGGGCAGGCGACCCATGGAGCTTCTTATCTTTTTCTTTTTCTTTTTTTTTTTTTTTTTTTTTTTTTTTTTTTTTTTTTTTTTTTTTTTTAGGGAAAAGTGACCCTGTGAGAACTCGCGAAGATGCTCGCTCCCGCGCATCTTCGCTCCTAACCCGTCTGACCATCCGCCGCCGACGCCTGTCTCCTTCGCTGACCGATCTTAGCTTCCGACACGGGAGTGATTAAGAGACGGTGCCGTCGCTTCGCGGCGCCTTTCTTCGAAAGCGACACGGAGGCGCACCCAATTCCCATTCAGGGACTCGAGGGAGATTAACCAAACAATGCCCCTCTGTATGGGCGCTAGGCGCTGGCCTACCCCTCAGCCGCGTCGGCTTCTGCCTTCGGGGCAATGGACGGCCCCGCGCGCGTCTTGACGATCCCTTACAGGTGGTATAGTTAACCGATCTAAAACAATATTCAAGATATAGGGAGAAAAAAATAAAAATAAAAAACGAGCATGATAGCAACTGCTGCCATCTCGTTTCAACGGGGACGCTCCTATATTACATCCATCTATCTATCCGTCTGCACGCAATCGTCTGCTCGTGCTCGGTCGTGACTGGTAAGCATTTTGCTTTCCTCATTCGTTGCAGACGGTATTCGGAGATTGGAAGCGGTTCAACGCGGACAAACCGTGCGTGTAAGCGGCAAATATCTGCGCCGATGTTTCGTGGTTAGGCGACGCCGGACACATGCGGGGCGTGATTACGAGTGTACGCGCAAGTACATAGACGGAGAAAAAACGTCATCGGCGCATAAGGTGCCCTATCGACGTCCAATGTTGATACGCCGCGTCTTGCAGCCAACACGCACTGTGCGAACTTCGGCGCGCGTATCTTATGGGACAAGGGCCAGCGGCGATTCTCCGAGACGGATCCGGGTATCTCACTCATCACACACAACACATGGTGCTGCGAGCATAGCAATTAGGGTGCCGGTTGGCCGGCTCTTCCTGGTTTTTCGTGCGAGTACAAATGCGACGCTGTGCGCACCTCCCGAGGCGGCATACAATTTCCTGCAGTCATCGCCTCGTCCCCGGATTTCATTTATTACACTTGCGTTTTTCTGTCCTTTCTTTTTTTCTTTTGAATAGAGCAAGCATAGAAAGAGAGTTATTAAATAACCTTTCGCCGCTATCACTAAACTCGTCCCCGATAAAACATGGCTTGTAAAGATTCCTACGGCCAGAGCCTAAATCGCTTTGGACCGTCGCCGTATTTTCGCATGCAATTAAAGTGCGCTCGTGGATGCCTACATGTTTTGAGCAAAGGCCGATCACTTCAAAGCCTGTGTGGACGTTCGAATGAACCGGCAGGACAAGTACAAAAATTCAATATCCTCTGCAATGTGTAGATTCTTCTGATGGCAGAGGAAATTTATCGCACCCACAAAGAGCCGGACAGTGGATTTTTATTGACAACAATAATTCCATGGAGCTCTATTAATATAGACATGAAAAAAAAAAGTGATCCTATACGGTTCCACTATATACTTTAAAGCGTTCAAAGAATGCACTGTAATGAAGTCAGAATGAAACAAATGATAACAAGCTCAGTACTTTCTGTAATAAAACAGCTCCCGTGCAGCCAGATTTTTGGTAAATAAGAATAGCCTTGAGAGAAGTGTTTCGGGGTTGCTTTACTTGCTTCTCCGCCTTTTATTTTCCTCATTCTGGAATTCCGGCGTAAAATAAATTCAAAAGCCGGGAACTTCAAAACGAAATCTATGAATTCGCTTTTCCCTCCACGCTCAATCTCCTTTCTTCATTTTTCAGAGAACCTAAGCCGTTTACGTTTATTATTTTTCCTGCCCTGTGCGCACGCAAGTGCACTGTACTCCCAATTTGTTATTTTTACATTTACTGTCAACTTACCTAGAGCGGCGGAAAACAAAGAGAGGGAGAGCTGCTTTGTTCATATAAAGAAACCTGCGCGCACGCACGCACACATGAACGAACACACACACACACACACACACACACACACACACACACACACACACACACACACACACACACACACACACACACACACACACACACACACACACACACACACACACACACACACACACACACACACACACACACACACACACACACACACACACACACACACACACCAATAATAGGACATAAAATTAAAGACCACTGCAGAATCTGCATTGGAGTAATGCGAAAGCCCGGATACTGCGTTGGTTGCTTCTAGTTGCTTAATTCACTTCTTCCTTGCCCATTTTAGCCTTTCGTACTTTCAAATTGCGCGCCAATCCCATCCTATGTCCTTTTTCGGCTATACTTCCGGTTGCGTGAAGTCACATCCTTGACGTCATATCCACTACGGCACCCCTTTCTATCTTTCCGCTTTCACTCCCACATTCCTCCCTTCCCTTACGCGCGGTTCAGGTGTCCACAGAACAAGTGTGGCAGATACTGCGCCTTCCCTTTCCTGTGAACCAGTTATTCTAATTATTACCTAATTAACTTATTGACCTAATTATTTTTTGGCAACAACATTACATCACCCTCTATGGATTGCCACCACTCATTAACCTCTACCACTTCTCAATTACTCACGACTGCTGCGGGCACGATTTTGCGGACACGTTCTACAGACACGGTCTGCGGACAGAAATCTGTGAACATAGCGAATTAATGTAAAAAAATGCGCAGAGGGTTAGGCAGCATATACGCGGAAAGAGGGTGCCTGCTACACGCAGAGCAAATCCCTTCCCCGCGCGGCTTTTGTCTTTTTGGCGCTTAGACAGCTCGAATTATATACACACATGCGCAGCCGGGAGAGCGGCTGGACTCTATGCACTCAGAGCCGCAGTTTCGCGTGTTAGCCGCGCTGTTGAAACAACGCTGGGCGCGTTACACAGGCGTGGAGACGAGGAAGGCACAATGAAGCGATTCTGCGCGCAACAAAGGGAGAGCAAGCCTTTTTGCGCATTTTTTACACCCGGAAGTACGTACGCAAGCGGTGGAAATCCCGCTTTTCTTTTTATCTTTTAGTGAAAATAAAAATAAAATAAACCACGAAAAAACAGCACGCTAGCAGTTGTTTAAACAGCTGTGTCGTTAAAAAAAACAACAAAAAAAAAAGACAGCTAACGCTCCCCGTGCAACCAACCACATATGCGCATCTAGACGAGTGAAAACAGAAAAAAAAAGAAAAAAAAAAAGAAAACGCGGACACAGCAGATGTCGCAAGCTGCGGTGTTGACTGTTAGTTAATTGTACAATGTTTTGATTGTGCACTTAATTCTCTTGCGATCGTAGGCATTCAGGTGTCACTCCCTCTACAAAGCGATACTTTCAAGCAAGAACTGCAAGCGAAGGCGAAAGCCACCTTTAGAGAGTGCTATATTATACTAAAGAGGGGGCTCGGAAATCTGGGTTCGCAAAAATGCTTCCAAGGTCCTGCGCCTCAGAAACCAACATTTCACAAGCGAAAACGAGTCGATGATTCCAAGTGGCAACAGTAGAGGCGTCTTTCCTCTCCACCTCTGCAATTAACTGTCAGATGGCATATGCGTGCACAACGCTACATACGTACACAGCACGCTGTAATTTCGCAAACCCCAGCCAGATCCATCAAACGAAACTCCTGCCGCCTTGCAAGCCTGCTTGCACCCCCTCTTTCGAAGTACATGCCGCCCACTGCGACACAACAGTGGACGGCTTCCAACTACGGATCGAGGACTGACGTCGTACCAGTGGTGACGTCACCCGTACCTGCAAACAGCGTCGTCGCCTAACGACGGAGGGCGACCTGGGGCGTCACTTGTGCTATGTGAGTCACGACGTCACCCCTTATCATTTCCCTTTCCCATGGAGACCGCTAACAACGCGGAAAAAGCCGCGAGCCGCCATAACACACACTGTCCCGCGAACAGCAGTTGCCAGGCGCGCGCGCAGACGGTTACTGAGCGTTCGTTGCCTCGTCGTCTAGCTCGACTTCTCAGGATCGTCTGCTGCTCGCAACTGATGGCGCTGTTCTTGGCTTCGCTTTTTTACGCGCTGGAAAGCACTACGCCATGTGATCCGCCCTATGCAAATAAAAGCTACCTGGGCAGCAAAAAAAAAAAAAAAATAAAAATCAATGCATTCCCCAACTACGCGTATGCAAGGAAATGTAAAAAATATATACAAGAATGTAAATTGGTTTATAGGAAAAGGAAGGCGCGGCATCTGACACTTTTCGGTGGACACCTGAACCGCGCCAGGCCGTAAGGAAAGAAAGATGGTGGGGAGAGGAAGGGGTGCCGCAGTGGAGGGCTCCGGAGTAATTTCGACCATCTTGGATCTTTAAAGTGCACCGACATCGCGGGGGGGGGGGGGGGGGGTACGGAGGGCGGCTGATCCTGGCCCTGATGGGGCTGGGACAGGTAGGTAGCTGCCGCTTGCGGCGGGGGCTATCCTGCCACCGAATTTTTATCTGTTGTATGCCGTCATTGCACCCGCCACCGCTTCGGTGGTGGACGACGGCTGTTGCGGCGCGCATCTTTCTCTCCCTATCCTTTTTCTTTTTTTTCTATTTTCTCTTCAGTCCGCACAAGGCAGCGGAGGTGGGCCCCGCCGGGGTGGTGCAGTGGTAAGACGCCCGACTACTGTGCCGAAGCACCCGGGTTCGAACCCGACCTCGGCGGCTGCGTTTCGATGGAGGCGAAACGAAAAGGGCGTCCGTGTGCTGTGCGATGTCAGCGCACGTTAAAGATCCCCAGGTGGTCGAAATTACTCCGTAGCCCTCCACTCCGGCTCCTCTTTCTCTCTTTCCACTTTCACTCCCATCTTCCTCCCTTTCCTTACAGCGCGGTTGCGGTGTCCACAGAAAAACAAGTGAGACCGTTACCGCGCCTTTCCCTTCCTATAAATAAATCGATAAATCAGGCAGCGGAGGTGGCTCAGAGGCAGCGCCAGTAGCAGGCTCGTACATTTTTTCCTTCTTCCTACAACCACAACAACCGACATCGCACAGCACACGAACGCCTTTGCGTTTGCCTTCATCGAAAACCAGCCGCCGCGGTCGGGTTGCGAACCTTGTTTATTTACTTGCTACCTTAGAAGCTTGCGGACAGGTGGTTTGCGCCACAAAGGTTCCACCTCCGAAGTAATGCAGCAATGCAATCATTTTTCGCAAACAATGAGCTCATTAAGAAATAGGTTAAGGAAGTATTAATAAGACACAATCAGCCACAGACCATTGTAAGCTGTTTCCGTGGCCATGAGAAAATAATTCGTGCGGCCCAGGGTTCCATTTCGATCGCGAGGAACAACGGCAATAGCCAACCTTCCCAGCGCACTGCACAGTGTTTTGCATACATTCTACGCTTTGACATACTGTTCAAGCGCGACAGGAGTAGTGCATGACAGATGGCGACGCTAAATTGGAGGGTTTGTAAATATGTTGCATCGAACGGGCTGCGATGAGTCATCGGTGCGAGGCCACGCAATTATGAGAACGCTCCATTGAGACTGCACGATACCAATGAAAAACAACACGACTACGTCTTAATAAGGGTTTGAGAAAACCATGGCGCTTACGTACATATACCGCTTTCGTGACCACGTCCAAGAGCGAGAGGAAGTCACCACATTGCGCGTAGGGCGACTTCGTGCGGGGCTCCCGACAGTCGTCATGATGAATACGCATTCGCGTTCGAAGCCTCATTTGTATGCAGATACAAGCGGCGGACGAAATATTCCATCTTATCGCTTGTGGAGTAGATGGCCCGCCATCCACGCAGTGACGTCATTCGACTTGCGAACAAGGACAGTTTATATTAGGTACTTGAATCGCAGCCCTAACAGAACGGCTCAGTTCTACCTCTGTGCAACGACCGTACCACTGGAAGCAGGAAATAGCGTATGTGACAAAAATTCCGAGAGCACTGTGGGGCCTACATTGCAGAAATGCGTTAGCCTAAGCATCACGTTTGCGCTCAATGATCATTATCAACTAAATACACCATCATTGTCATTATCACTAAAATACACCATCACTGTCATTAACACTAATTGCAGCGACATAACTATACTATCATCCTCACGGTATAGATAAGGATAATTATGATATGCTTTTCACGAACCCGGGCGTCATGGCCGATGACGTCACCAGGTGAAGATGTCACAATCTCGCGAAGATGTGTGACACTTCTCGTGGCAGGAAGGACAGTCATGGCCGCTAGTATGAGCCATTGAAGGCTTTCGCCTTCATAGACTGGCGTAGGGGTGGGAGTGCCCACCCCCTCCTCCACCTCTCCCCATTAAAAAGAGCTTCCGCACACAATCTACAGGTGTGCTACCCAAATTCTACAGCGGAGAGGCGACCTGTATCTACGCGCTCAAAGGTTTATGTAAAGGGAAAAAGAAAGGCTATTAAATCGTCATCTAAGCCGCACATGATGGAATATGTATGCGAAGTCCGACTGCACGATACTTGCCCATTAGATTATGCTCCCTGAATAAAAAAAAAAAAAGCAAAAACAATTTTTCTTCGCCAAGTTCGCGTGTTATAAACTTATTTAAAACCGGTTAATCTGTTGGGCGTGTTGCTACGTCAAAGACAAAGGGAGCAAAAACCACACAGCGCTGACTTCAACAAAGCTTCATTACTGCGCGCAACGAATACATATAGACTACAGCGCCCATACGCAGCAGCAAAAAAGGAAAAGGGTAGGATTGTTGTACAGTTTGCATGCTGTGATTCCTGACCTGCTATCTTGCGTTCTTGTTTCCTTTTCTTTTTTCTTTTTTAGGCTTGTTTTGCTTGCTCATATCTATGGAGGTTGCGTCCTTATATGCAATATAGTGCCGCTGTCAGATTCAGCGCGACATTTTACTTTTCCTCTCGCTGCTGTGTATGCGCGCTGTAGACTGTATGTATTCGCTGTGCGCAGCAATAAAGGTTTAAGCGCTTTGTGGTGCGTGCTGCCTTTGTCCTTCTTCGTCATCGCATTGTATGCATGGAAACCCTATTATTTAGTACCGGCATATGCAAATGGCGCACATCCATATGGGTGCTGCAATCGCACATGGCAACTGCTCGAGAACGTCTTTTCCGGCTGAACCGGAGTAACACACATGCGTACTCGCATGCTCTGACATATATTATGCTGAGGCATGCAAAAGGAAAGAAAAATAAAGAGTTTCTGCCCGGTGGTCCCCAACAAACTTTTTTTTTTTTTTCGTTTTCTTTCGTTTGCTCCTCTCAGTGTTACTCAGTATGCGTCCACGGTGCACGGCCGATAGCATATCGAGTCACGACTTGCTCGGAAGCGCGCGGAGATATATCTCGCACGAGCAACTCGGTGCTCCCGCTTTCGCAAGAGTCTGCGCCGCTAGCTTTCCTCGAACCAGAGATTACGCAGTATAGCACGCGAGAAGACATCGGCGCGTAGCCGCTCGGCAATGCAATTTATTTCGCGTAAAACAATTATCCACTCGGGTGGGAAGACACGCTGCTCGCTTCCTCTCCGGAAGTGCCTCGCTGGGTCGAAGCCGTTCACATCGGCGCCACAGATTCGCCGCCCAACGAGAATGCAAACACGAAGGCCTTTGATCGCTGGCGCAGAGAGAGAAGTCGCGGCAGCAAGCGTACGTACTACGCGTGCAGTGCACGTGGCACGTGGTGCCTCGTGATCAGTTGCGCATCGAGTCGCCGTTTATTGCCCCAAGTTTCGCACAGCCATGTAAGAACTAATTGTAAATATCTTCCCCCCTCTGTCTGGTAGACATCTGAACTGCGCATTTCGCTGGATTTAAGTTTGCATGTGTCAGGCCAAACGTTCTCACGACTTCTCTCCAAAGCGTCGGTCCGGATTTCGATCGCAACAGGCAGCATCACTTTGCGGTCACTCGCTCTCCGGCGCGCACGTCCTCGTCCCCAATTTCAAAGGACTTTTGCAATGGCGGACGCAGGCTCGAGAAAGGCCTCGCGCGTGTTCCGAAGCGCGTTTCCGCTCTGTTCCCGGAATGCCTGTTTGGTTAGCGAATGCCAAACGCACCAAGTCAGCAGCAACAGGTTTGTGGCCGAAGTACAGGAACGGCGCGGCGAACTCGACACATTTGCATACACGCTGGAAAGGAGCGGCAGGCAAATGACGACGTCTCGAAAACGGTCGGCCACACACAGTACAGCACATACGAACAAGGAGACATACTTTGCGCATACTTTGCTCACGTGCCACTGAGGACGACGCTGTAGAGCGTTAGCTCTACTGCGCACCGAGCGATGAGGCAAACTCACCGTTGGGACAGTGTGCTTTCCACGTGCATACCATGCGATCGCAGCATAAAAAATAAGATAAAATATTGACAATAAAAAACAAAATAAAAAGTAATATATATCAATGCGTCAGTGTGCCTACAGACGGCGCCACCGGTCAATTTCGATACGTCCGACAAATGAAGCACACCTGTTTCATGAACTAACATTCGATATACATGTTTGCCACAATCGAACGGCTTGAAACTTTCCAATAAACCAGGAGATGATGATAAGGGGGAGGGGACGTAAATTCGCAAGTGGCACAATTCGCCCTTCATATGTATCGTTGAAGTCCATTTCATCAAGAGCACGTGTGCGGCGCCGGAGGGTTACCGCACCTTACCCGCGCAGAGGAGGTTGCGCTACGGAGGATCCGGGTCGGGGTTGCCCTCACGCCTGCTGTAACTCGAACATGGCCTCAATATCAATATCTATATCAACTTCGAGGATGTCCTGTCTGCAAGTCACAAAATCATGAATCAGATATTCACCACCTGTTGTGGGTTTGCCCGGCACTGAAGCCGACGAGAATTTGGCACCTAACGGCAGTGGGCCTTTCGCCGAACAACCCATCTTCGTATATTGCTTGGACACCAAGGGCCTTATCACCGCTCTTTCTTGAGCTTTATTAAAACAGCCAACCTTTTTTCTTTCATTTAATACCCCTTTAAATGTTTTTTTTTTTTCCTTTTTTTTTACATACTACATTATGCCCTGAGGCAATAAACAACGCTATACAAAAAAAAAAAACAAAAACCGCACATTTCATCCTTTCGATTTTTTTTTTTTTTTTTTCGAGAGAAAGCAGAGACCTGCAACTTCAAAGCGCGGACCTTTTCAATAAAAGACGCGCCGCAGTGGAAGGGATGGAGAAAGAGTGAATGAGCTAGTACTGATGTGCAGGGTTGCGGAATAATTTTCAGCGCCTGGACGCGCACTGAGACCACACATATTTTGCTTTTCGCCTCCGTCGAAACGCGGCCGAGGTTGCCGCCGCATTCTACGGCTCAGTAAAACCGCGTGCGTCCAAAGCAGCGACACAGCGCGTGCGCGGTACCGAATCTGGGCCCGCATACCGAGCCTGCGTCGTATATAAAAGTGTCATTTTCGTCCTCACATTGAGCCGCCTGATTGGTAAAAACGCTGGAAAACATGATGTCACTTGCAGTTGCGGCGTTTCCGCCAATCAGATGAGAGGGCGGAAACACTTCTGAATACGACGTGCACTCGGAATACGAACCCTGCAAACGTGGTTGCGACCAAACAATTACAACGAACAGCGCCATTTTATAAATTCCGGGAGCACTGCAGTATCTGCACTGGAAAAATGAGAAAGCCTTGCTGCTGCGCACGACACATCTCGCGCCCCTTGTCGAACACAACCAGCGTTCCGTTGAAAGGCGCAGTATCTGTCACTCGCGCAATCTCGCTCACAACACAGCAACGCTCGGGCTTACACATTTATCCCGTGCAATTTCTGCAGTGCTCTTGGAAATTTTTTTGTTGTTGTTTAATTGATACTCATTACACCCTTCTGGTCCCTATCACGCATTTATTTGGCTCATTAAGTCAGAAACACATCCACTTGAGGCTAGCGGATGTCACGTCCATTGGACGTCGACATTAGGCGTATGTCTATTTCAATGTCTGACTGATTTTGGGCCGTAACTAATTTTAGCTGTAATTAATCAACTAATAAGTACTTTCTTCTGGCCGAGTTGGTTCATATAGCAACAAGGAATAAACTTGCGCAAAAGTTGAAAAAGACGTGACGACAGGACCGAGCGCAATGTCATGTCGTCACGTCTCTTCAACTTTTTTGCGCAAGTTTAAAAGATTGGTTCACAGGAAGGCAAAGGCGCAGTATCTGTCACACTTGCTCTGTGGACACCTGAACCGCGCCGTAAGGGAAGGGATGAAGGTGGGAGTGAAAGTGAAAAGAGAGAAAGTTTATTCCTTGTTGCTAATTAACTAATCGTACTATTGACATAACGTTTTTTTTTTTTTTTTTTTTTTCTCTGCAGCATCCTCATATCGTCCTCTATCGATCACAACCACACGTTTGATCCCAACTTTTCTCAGAATGACATAACGGCTGCGGTCGGGTTCTGTACACACGACCTTGGCGACGTAACATAACGAAATGGCACGGAGCTGCGCGACTCACACCACGAAACAAAGAATGTGGAAGCGCGCACACCCGTCTCGGTGGCGCAGGGGTTAAGATGCCCGACTACTGTGCCGGAGTACCATGGGTTTGATCCCGGCTGTGTTTTCGATGGAGGCGAAACGAAGAGGTTTGCGTATGCTGTGGCAGTGCATGTATCCCCAGGCGGTCGCAATTACTCCGCAGCCCTCCACTACCACGCCCCTTTCTCTATTTCTTATATCGCTCTCACCTTCCCTCCCTCCCTCTCCTTACGGCGCGGTTCAGGTGCCTACAGAGTAAGTGACACTGCGCCTTTCCTTTCCTGTTAATCAATAATAATAATAATAATAATAATAATAATAATAATAATAATAATAATAATAATAATAATAATAATAATAATAATAATAATAATAATAATAATAATAATGATGATGATGATGATGACGACGACGATGATGATGATGATGTGCGCAGGAACAACTATGTGGTCTTCGTGCTGCAGCACAAATTAAAAAAAAAAATGAAAATGCACACACAAGTTTTCACACACAGATAGAACAAGAAGAAATAAATAACACATGAAATGAAACTGAGACGAAAAGTGTCACGGAAAGAAAGAAATCAGTGAGTAGCATGTATTATATACACAGTGAGAGAATTGTTGAGCACATTACGAAAAAAAAAAAAACTATACATAGAGAGAATAAATAACTGATATTGATTATAGTAATATAGAAATATACATAAAATAAACTATTCAAGGCGCAACAAGTGCGTGGTACTTGAAACACAGGCTAGAAATACAGGAAAATACAATAAAGAAATAGAACTGAACGCAGGACAGTAAGATTCGAATATAAAGTTTAAAGTTAAAGTATAAATAAGAAACGGATAAAAAGCAGCTCAAGATAGGCAGCATTGAACAGGAGAAAAAGCAAAAAGTGAATTAAATACAATATTTTAGGCTGGAAGGTAGGAGTTATATGTGATAAAGTACTATTTAGACTACAACGCTACTAACGTCCAATATAAATGAGCAGAGCGAGTTTTGGGAGATGTCGAGGTGAGGACAAAAAGAGTTAAATAACCACTGCATTCTGTCCAGAGGGGAATGGGAATGAAGAGACGGAGAAACTTGAAATGGTATGAATTCTCTCATGCTCTTTCGCAGAACGCGCAGTAGGATGTACTCCAAGAGCTGAGGGCACATAATGTGGCCATGAAGAAGTTTGTACAGAAAAATGATATCTCTGATACGACGGCAGTGAAGAGAAGGAAGATTCAGTTGGGTGCTCCTGGTGGAGCAAGAGGAGGAAATTGCGCAAGGAAAGCGATATCGAAATATCCGTAAAAGCTTTTTTTTTTTTGTGCTCTGTCAACCTTGTACAAGTTCGATTTGCGAGTGCCATTCCAAAAAACCGACGCGTACTCTAAGAGCGGCAAGCATATGGACAGGTACAGTTTTAAGAACGGAAGTGGAGTACGGAACTCTCTCGAAAGTCTGCAAACGAATCCGAGTGTGCGCATAGCCCGCTGAGCAATGCGTTTAGTATGAGAGAAGCTGAGGGTGCGATCAAAAAGTACACCAAGGTCATTAATTTCATCAACCCTGTCCAATCCAACAGCACAGAATTCACAGAATAATCGTAGAAACTAAGCTGCGTGTTTTACGAGTAAATGAGGCAACCCTTGTTTTGGAATAATTGAGGATAAGTCGATTCTTCGCACACCAATCAGAAAAGGCAGATATGTCAGATTGTAACAACAAGCAATCTTGAAAACAATGAATTACCTTGAATATTTCTATATCATCAGCATAAAGAAGAAACGAGAAGTTCTTGATCGCCGAGGAAACATCATTAATAAAAACCGAGAAGAGAAGCGGGCCTAATACAGAACCTTGAGGAACTTTACTGGTTGCAGGGTAAACGAAGGAGGCTTGCCCATTGACACTGACAAAGCAGGAGCGATCAAGGGGATAGTTGCGTAGGAGGGCTACGAGTGAGACTTCGACGCCAGAGAGTACAAGCTTTTCAAGAAGTAGTGAGTGAGTAATAACGTCGAAAGCTTTGCTCATATCACAGTACACAGTGTCAACCTGACCTCTCTGAAGGACTGCTGCAGAGGCATACGTCATAAACGCGACTAGGTGACTAGGTTGGTAGAAGTAGACCGACCCGATATGAAGCCATGTTGATTCGGTACTATGATATGTTTGAGATGGAGGGAAAGTACGTTGTGCAAAGCTAATCGAAAAACTTAGAGGTTGCACATAGAAGAGAAATCGGACGATAATTGGAAACATCAGGTTTGTTTCCTGACTTGAAGACAGGAAACACGCGTGCCATTTTCCACACGCGAAGAAAGGCAGCATTTTTTAAACAGTTATTAAATATGACAGTCAATGCTGGTACAAAAATACAACTGAAGGCTTTTATTATGGCGGCTGGAATGCCATCAGGTCCAGGAGACAAAGAATAATAATAATAATAATAATAATAATAATAATAATAATAATAATAATAATAATAATAATAATAATAATAATAATAATAATAATAATAATAATAATAATAATAATAATAATTTATTATTATTATTATTATTATTATTATTATTATTATTATTATTATTATTATTATTATTATTATTATTATTAAGCGCGCAGTCTAGAAGCGAAAGTTTCTCTCAATTCAGACAGATACTGCGCCTTTCCTTTCTTGTAAAATAATGTGCAATATAGAAGAAAAAAATATATGTAAACATGATCTTGATCTGGTTGTGTAGGTGTCCATAATTCCGTGACGTTCACTTCAAAGCCTAAGGGAGCTCCTTTCTTTCCCCAAAGCCTAACTCAAATAAAGATTATAAGAAAATAAAGACGCGGTGTTTAAAGAAGCTACCGCTGCAACACTGACAGCTTCCGCTCTATCACTATAGGTTCGAGGACCCATGTTTAAACCCCCACAATATTTTACAAAATGGAGCTTCAACGCGCAGCACCCCAGAGCTTGATCCGCAAAAACGATCTATTGCAGCACATTAAATGAGTATTAAAGCGAAATACTTTACTCGATTCCCCTGCTCCTTCACACACTCGGACCACACACAAGAACACGTGCTGGCGTTACTCATAGTCAGTGTTATTAATTCACCAGCAGTGAGAACATAGAATACTGCCTGCGCTAAACGTATATTCATTCTCATGTTGCAAGGATCATTTTTTTTTTTTTTTTTTTCATTTCAGTTTATTTGCCATCCTGGTACAAATGATGGCGGGAGCCCGGGGTAAAAGCTGCCGTTTGACAGCTTGACAGAGCCACGGGCTCCCACCTCGGCAGCACCACAGTAGTCATGTGAATTTAAACACAAGGTAAGGAAACACTGAAATAATAAATACAGATCTTGTCAGTGTACAGTTATGAACGCAAAGTACACAATGAAAACAAGCACATAGAAGCAGATAGAATGACCCCGAGAACAGTTGGAGCCTATGCGACCAGCGCAGCTAGCGTTGCTTCCCTGACAAGTGGAAAAGGCCAACTACGACGTTTACGTGGCAGGAGATCGCACCGCGCACGTAACGAAATAATAAAACGTTCCTCAGCCATTCGAAAACACTGCCCCACCGCAGTTTTAGGGCGCTCGACTGCTGAACCCAAGGATGCGGGATCGAATCCCGGCTGATCTTCCGTTTTTTCCCTTCTTTTTTTTTTTCTATGTGGACAAAAAGCAAGGCGCCCATGTGATGTGCGAGGTCAGTGCACGTGAAAGAACTCCAGCTGGTCGAAATTTCCGGAGTCTTCCACTACGGCGTCTCTCACAGCCTGAGTCGCTTTCACATGCAGCGAACCCGCGTGCGAATTCGGTGAGAGATACCATCAGGGTTGTTTGGTGTTTTGTAGAAAACGCGTCAGAGAGTGTTTGATTTATATACTCAGAGTATTTTTAGAATCTAATTGATAATTCATACGTATTTATGAAAACGGGCAGCCTTCAGCATACAAAAAGCGCGTTGCTGAGCCGAATGAGACCACTCGGACGTGAAAATAGGGGTGTCTCATGGGGGCGCGCGCTCTCCGATACTATCGGTATAGAGGCTAGAACATTTCAAATGTTCTTGCCTCATTTGAAATGTTCTAGCCTCTATACCGATACTGAGCGTGCCAGCCTGTTTCACGTCACCATACGTCACATGACGTCGCGACGCTCCTCGGATCCTCGTTGGTCAGTTGCAGAACGACCGCGTCGACGTTGCGAACCTGTTGGAAACTCCTCCCCGGCTGGAGCGACGCTCGCTCTGCGGTTAGACCGACGAGAATAGCAGCGTCGCAGGGCAAAAATCGCATCATGTGAAACGGCCCTGAAGATATATGAGAGAGCCCGTAGTGAGGGGCTCCGGAAATTTCGACTGTCTGGAACGTGCACTGGCCTCGCATAGTACACGGGCGCCACTCCGTTTCCCGTCCATCGAAAAGCAGCCGCCGGCGGTCGTTTTCGAACCCACCGCACCCCCGCGGCGGGATTATATATAGGGACGGTGCCGTAAGAATCAGATTTTTCAGCCTGCGCCTATCGTCCAAATGTCATTTTATAAACTAGTGAACTGAACTCTCAACAGAATGTTCAGTGTTGCTCCACGTGTAATTCACTGCCCTGTCAATTACTGCAGTCAGGTTTTAGACATCGCAAACAGCGTGCAAAACCAAGACAGCGCGGAAGAGCGAAAAGAGTTAGTGCACCAAAGAACAACATCGGACTTGAGCAAGCACTTCATAGGCGACTGAAGTGACACGTGCGCCACCAGTCGATCTGCTTGAACCAAGCCAGTAGAGGTCAACGAACCTCGCGTCCAAAGAGAGGCGACAGTTCATTTGCAATTTGTGCAGATGTGTCGAGTTCAACGACGTTCCACAGACAGTGTTACTAAGGCCATCGGTTGATGAACGAAACTCTTGCTTGCTTAATAAATGGTCAGCGCCGTCTGTTCATGTTCTGCGGATACTTTAGGTGGTCGGGTTCAGTGACAGTGCTTTGCTCCTGGGAAGTTAAAGCAGACTTTCAAAGAACAAGACTGTTATTTCGCTCTGAACGTTTTACCATGAGCGTTCTACACTCCGCGATAAGCATGACCATGTTAAGCTCAGTAGTAATGGACGCCTTTAGACGATGTTTATGCGCATTTAGGGGAGTAAACTACACGATGGATAAACACGAATGCTAAAACCATTTTCAACTAGAAATCACGCGTTTCACACTTTTAAGAGGGTAAATAACCAAGAGATAAAAAACTAATGCATTCTTGACTGCCCGTTTAAAACATCCATACGAAATCACAACCCGGAAAAGTCCGTTTTCCAGGCTTGAGATATTAAAATGTCTATACATCGCTGATGTTCCTAGACACGAGATTAGCCGGCATTGCCGCACTAGTGGCGTCAGTTACTGAAGCTGGTGCAACGTTCCTCATTTAGCCGTGCAATCCGCGTGCACGAAAGCCAGTAAATTATTTGCACAGAGCTGAAAACCCAGCCGTACCTGCCTAGAGGCAATTATTAAACTCCTCGCGAGAGAACAGTTACGATCGAGGCAACTGCACAAAGCGTGGACGCATTTAAGCGAAGGACTACAGGATGTGTTGCAACAGCACTAACGAAGCGATGGAGACGTGCAGCCTTCTTCACACTCGCGACCTTGGTACAGCCTCAGAACGCCGCCCACACGAACTACGCTCATCGTTGTTCGGCATCCAACCGAGCGTAAAACAAGCTAAGCTACGAAATCACGTCGGCGCTATTCTCGAAGCCATCGCTGGCACCCCAGTTTTGCTTTTCTTCGGTTCTGTATTTCGCGCTGAGAGCAGTGCTTCGTTCTCGCGGTGTACCGTACGCAAGTGCACCGGCAAGGAAACTGCGGATGAATGTTCACTACGTCGGCGCTATTTTTATTGAGCCCAAGCATAGCTGGTTCAAACGTAGTAAGCCGACGGCGTGGGCTGTGCGCGTGCCTGTCCGCTTATTGAGGAAGCAGAGCGCGCCGATGGGCAGCTGCCGCGAGCAACGGACTACCACCATCGCACTGAAGAACAAAAAAGGAAAAAAGAAATCTTGCAGTTTCCTTATTGGCCCGGGTCGTCCGCTACTCGCACACAGACAATAGTTAATCGAGGAAGTGAAGCAAGGGGCAGCAAACCTTGATGCAGTAGCGGTCGTCTCGCGGAACGGAATGCAGTTTGGGCATAACATTCGCTCACGCGCTGCCATTTACGGCGACGACCCCCTTCCCCTCGCCGCACGAGAAACGGAAAGGATATAATCTGCTCCATGACCACCGGCGAATTTCACGAACGCAGTCTCGCCGGGCCGCTGTATGCTAGTTATTTTAGAAGCCAGTACCTAGGGGGCGAAACATCGAGCTTTCCGAGACCGAACGCGCATCTTGATGTAAGCGATCATATAAGGCAAACGGGGTGGAATGAACTCACGAAATCACGTCTTCCAGCTTTCCTGTGCCACTTTGCGTTGAGCGACGGCGCTCCTGCCACAGCGGGCCGTTGTCAGCGAAAAGTTTGATAACAAAGTTGCACCGATCGGTGCGGTCGAGCCGCGGGGACACGAAATTAGCGGCCGCGTACGACGACGCTCTAACATGCAGCACGTTCGTGTCACTGATCGCCTCTTTCTCCGGGGTGGGAGTCAACTGGCAGCAGCTGAACAAAACTGGTAATCCAACGCCAAGATCCGTGAAGAGCACGAAGCACACGAACTCCAAAACTCCGACGCGCCCGCGCACACAACACTCTCGGGAGTACGACCAACTTTGTGGCTTCTGAAAAGAACGGCGAAAGAGGGAAAGAGCAAAAGGCGGCGCCGTGATGCGGCACGAAAAGATAACAACAAAAAAAAAAAAAAAAAAAAAAGCTCGTTTGGCTTTTGCTTTGACCAAGGACTACCTTTTATGAACAGCTGCAGAGGGCGCAGCATTAAATAGGTCACGCGTTGGCTCCAAGGGGGCGCCACCTCACAGACGACCAGTTTGGTAATTACTCCTGTCTTAAGAGCCAGAAGACCGTCGAATTTCACTGCGTCAAGAAATACCGTAAGGAAAAAAAATATTGTATAACTTAAACTGTTAACAAACTAAATAAATTGTACAGCATTGTAATAAGTGTACATATCACACGAATCATTTCGCTAGTTTAAAGAAATGCAGAAAAAAGGAGCAGAAGCATTCTTGTCCATCATGAAGGTCCGTCGTCTGCTCCAGCAGACGCTCATCTACATCCCTCAATAAACATTTGTTCTTCCTGTGGAACGTTTCAAAATTGTTAGTTCTATTTTTTTCCTTTACTCACGGCAACTTTTATGGTCTGTTCCAGGAGGAGGAACAAGCGTTCACTGGGGGATGCAGATGAGCAAAACAGTCGAGAAATTATCCATGGATAGCTTATTCAGAAAATAATAAAGGCCAATTCTTAACTTTGCTTATATAGTGGCTCCATCTAGAATCTGCCAATGTAAAATATCGCCCATTGACGCCATGGCTTTCTGAAAAGCGATTTCAGGTTTTTGGCCCTGGGAACATAGGTTTTCGCGGATTGTAGCGCGGCGTCCGTGGCCAATAAATTAAACTGTGCTATACCTATGTCCGCGTTAAGAAGAACTTCGTTTTAAGTGGAATCTTTCTCCTTCTTACCTTTTCCCCTCCCCCTTCTTCAGCTATCCGCACGCTGGCAGTGACGGTATATGGTGGTATGTAGATAGTGACGCCGGCAGAGAGAGAGAGTAAACTTAAATTGTTTAACGGAATAGCGTCGGTGGTTTCCTCAGTCCAGGATACCATTGGCCTGGGCTGTTTCCCGGGCCCTGGTGAGCAGGCTGCGCTGCTCAGAGATACGTGTGGGCCAGCTCTGCCTCCCACTCCGCTTGGCTGAGTGCTCGAGCTTTGTATTTCTCTAATTGCTCTTTGCAGTTCCATATCATGTGAAAAATGTCCGAGACTTCACCGCATGCAATGCATGTGTTATTTTTTAATTTTTCGGGCCAGATTTTCTAGTACTTTGCTAGGTTGCCAACAGGCCCGTGCACTCCCCATTTTTCTTCGTTCCTATTCAAACACACAAGCAAGCAACAAAATCAATGCAACAGATGCCGTATAAAAAATGAGACATACCTTTCCAACAGATACAACGGTAAAAGAGAGGTAAGAGGAAACGATTTTTCATTATAGAACTTGCTCCCTCTTTTGTCAGGGTTTCTACGGCACTTACACATAATGCACTGCACACGTGCTGACTTGCGCCACGTTTGTACACAGAATCATAATGTCAAAAAAAAAAAAATAATTTGGCAGCGGTGGGATTCGAACCCACGCCCCCGAAGAGACTGGTGCCTTAAACCAGCGCCTTAGACCGCTCGGCCACGCTACCTGCGATGCCTGCGGTTCAAAACTAATATTAAATATCTACAAGTCAAAATGTCTTCTTTCTGTACTGCACATTGCGTTTATGCGAGATACTGCAGTCATGTGGCCTTAAGGACGAAGTATGTGTGCGTTTTATGTCGTTTGTTTGGTTTGTTTCACTCCCTTCAGTTAGTGATTTTCGACCCCACTAGTGACTCTAGCCAGTGTCTCCAGGAGGCACTGCTCCAGCCCCTCGCCGGAAGAGGACAGTCATCGTTCTGATCGTTCCCTGTCAGTATGTGCGCGAAATTTGAAATGTGCCATGAATCCAGGGGCCCGAATACAGCCCCTCATGTTCACTTTGCGATGACCAGAGGGCAGATCTCGAACACATCATGTTTAAATGTGAAAGCATGCATCCGCCGGAGGGCCTGCAGATTACCAATTCGGAACAGTGGGAGGCCGCATTGCTTAGCTCTGATCCAAGCCGGCAACACGCCATCACGGCTTGGGCCAAGGAGGTCGTCGAGCGCCATCGAGCAATGACCACCCCTGGGGCGGCTTGAGGAGAAGCGAACTCCCACAAAGAAAGAACTTTCCCAATTCTCCTCAATAAAGCTTCCTCCTCCTCCTCCTCCCATTAGGATTGATTTCCATCCTGACTTGACACAGCAGTGGTCGCCGCGACCAGCACCGATGTTACTCCGGACTCAGGCCTACCTGCCTCAAAGGTGAGCGACACGACACTTACTCATCCTCCTCCCCCGACACTCCCAGTCGAGCGTGCAGCTGCCATGGAGGATCAACCGGTTCTCCCTTCTGTGGGACCATCCCTCCCGCGTTTCCGCTCCTACGCAGGCCCGTACGCGAGGATGGGCAAGCGCGCGAAAAACGAACAGGATGGTCCGTCGATTAAATGCGACTGTTGCGACCGCTGGGTCTATCTGGACGAGACGCCTTTCGATAGCGTTGCCTCTGCCACGGACAAAGCTTTTGTCTGTAAAATATGTCTGCGGATGGAGGACATCTCGGCTCGACTAATGACACAATACCAGCTGAATTGTGTGGAACTCCAGAACAGGGTGGATGCACTGGAAGCTATGGTTAGGGAGCTAGCCTCGAGATTGACATTGATGCGCACAAATACCATGCCACGAGAAATATCTGACACTAGTGATACAAATACCAGTCAGGAGACATTCTCGACAGGACAAGGAGGACAAGTTGTGAGGGAAGATCCTTCAGTTCGTGAGACAAACGACATACCAGATAACCAGGACGCGCTGACGTTGCATACAATGCAGGACTGCGTCCGTGGCGTGATGGGTGGCGATGCCGATCTAGAATCAGAAGCCTCGGCGAGGCAATCGGGTACGATGGCATTAGACACGCCGAAGGACAGTTCAGCCGCTGGTGAGGTGTCAAGAACGAACGAGATGGCATCTATCGGGGACACCCCGCTGGTCAAAGTGCTAAACCCAGTCAACGTCCAGATGAATCGACGCAGGGATGAAAACCATCCACACACAGGGAGCCGGGAGAAGGCACCCCATAGCCAGCAAAGGTCAGGACATCCGCCTCGAAATAGTAAACGACGAGCTCCCAAACAAAATAACAGATATAAAGGATACCCCGCATTCGATGTGGCACGAGAGATCATCCTTGTCGGTGATGAGAACGTTGGTAAACTCTCAGCAGCCTTGCGGGAAGCGGTCAATGTCCCGAAAGCACTTGGGTTTCTATACAATAAACGTGCGTCAACCGATGAAGCAATAAAACGCATCAACAACTATGAAGACCAGACCCGACATGTACCGCGCCGATATGTGATACATATAGGACTTGCAGAGCACTTCAGCGTAAACCGGAGCTTATCACCCAATCCCTAGAAGCTGCCTGGGCGGACCCCCCAGCGGGCCTCATAGTATGCTCAGTGCCCGAAGTTACCACTCGAGGAGCGCAGTGCAGTACTGACCGCTAACGCCCAGCTAAAGAGATGGTGCAAGCGAAACCGACATCGCGTCATTGACCTCAGCAAGGGCTGGACCCCAACAATGCTGGACAGGAACGGAATTCACTACACCACCGAGGGTGCCCAGTTTGTTGCAACGAGGGTGAGCGAGGCCACGAATAATTTTTTAGCCCCGCGCCCTCGCTACGAACACAAGGACAGAATAAAACAGCCGCAGCACACCCGGACACCGCAAGCCCGACAAGTCCAGCAACACCAACAGGCCCCACCCGCAGAATGCACGAGTCAGACTGCAGAGCTCGCAGAGCTCTCAGCTACCGCCAGCAGTGCAACACCTCACCAACAGGCGCAGGGAATAGCCCCTCCCCACCACTGGGGTGCTACACAAATCTCAGTGTGGAGCCCTCAGGCCACATTACCGACAATGTACGCCGCTGTGGGAGAGTTAGTCAGGCACCACCTGATGCTGGCTCACCGCCTGCCCCAATAAGGCGCCGCAGACATTCCGCCGCAGTTCGCATAGGCTTCCTGAACCCCTCCACGGAGCACGAAAAGAGGCAAAGTGAGAAGAACTGTTCGAAACACTAAACAACGAGGACTTCACCCTGTTCGCGGTAGCTGAGACTCATCTTAGGGACTTAGAGGAACCCCCGGTCCACGAACGATGGCAGTGGGCTGGAAACAATCGCGAACAGGGGTCCCGCAAAGGAGGAGGAGTCGAGATGCTGTGGAGAAGCGACTCCAGGTGGGAAAGGCTAATAGGCGCGTACTGTGAGCACATATGGATTACTGGCACCATCCTGGGTATGCCCGTGATCCTCGGCGTGGTAATCTTGCCGTGACGTGCGGACAACACGATGGGAATTCCCAAGTTATGCAGTGCCTCACAGAGGATATTCAGAGGTGGGCTTCCGGTAAAGAGGTGATACTCATGAGCGACTTTAACAGACATATTCAGTCCTTGGGTGGCTAGCAGGATTACAATGGCCAGATCATGATCGACTGGGCCCACAAGCACGGCCTGGAAATTGCCAACCTCCGGGCCGACTGCGAAGGGCAGTTCACTTGGAGTGCCAGAAGCAGCCGTTCAACAATAGACTACGTGCTTGTGTCGCCTAAGCTGGCAGCCAGCATCACGCCGATACACATCGATGAAGATGGCTGGTTTAGTGTCGGTAGCGACCACAACCGCATTCGACTGTCTATGGCAACCACCACACACCGCACTTCCAAGATAGGGAACCAGAGCCCGGAAAAACGCTATCTTCGAGTGGACTCATATGAAGCTGTGGCCAATTCATTTGAAAACAGCAACACGCGCAGGGAGGCCACCACGTACGCCGAGTACGTCGGAGAGCTGCTGCGCATCATGAACCAGCACGCAGTTCGCGCTACATCTCGGGGAGGAATGCGGCGCAAAAAGTGGCGCACGGCCAACCGCCTGCATCGCAGAGCGGTCAAGCAACTCCCTGTGGAAGACTGTCAGCTGGCCTGGCAAGAGTACCTTTTTACCAACCTTTTTCGCAAGAGGGAGGCGCAACAACTTGTCCAGGTGGAAATGGCAGCATGCAATCAAAAACAACTACAAGAAATCACGAAAGCCGGGCGCAACGGTCCACGCAAGTTCTGGGCATATGTGACCTCCCTGGACAGGAAGCCATCAGCTCATGTGCTACGGGACACTAACACAGGTGCAGTGGTCACTGAGCTAACACAACATCTCACAGACCATCTTCACTCAGTATACGGACAGGCTGATCACTGGGAAGAATCCGACACTGGGGCTGAGACACGTGTACAAACATCGTGCGACAGCGATACTTCAGATCTCAACTCCCGGTCGGTGACAACTAATGCGCTTGACCGCGCCATCGCCTACATGGGGGTTAACACAGCTCGAGGACTGGACGGCATTCTCGCTGGGTTGATTAAATGTCTTGACAAGGAGGCCCGCGAACAGCTTGCTGAATTATACACTGGAATCATCGCCGGCGACCCTATCCCCGAGGACTGGCTCCGCGGCAAGGTATGCCTCCTCCCGAAAAAAAGCGGAGATCGAGGTTCCATCAGGGACTACAGGCCGCTGACCATCTCTAGTGTATTCTACAGGGTGTTCGCCCAGGTACTGAAGACCTGGATAGTATCATATGGGCCGAGGCGAAGGGCCTGCTTTCGGAGCTGCAAAATGGGTTCCGACAGAGTCGTCGCCTGGAAGACATCTTTGTACTGACGCAATGCATTGAAATAGCGCGCAAAGAAAATCGAGGGCTTGTGGCATGCTTCCTGGACGTAAGTAGGGCGTATGATAGTGTTCCCCACGAGCTTCTACTCCATCGAATGGCTACTATCGGGTTGCCAACAAGATGGATCGAACTGCTACAGCGACTATATAGCAACAACACGTACGTGGTGGGATACTTCGCCGATGCCTGCTCCGACCCTGTCCCCGTACGGGTAGGACTGAAGCAAGGATGCCCAATGTCGCCGATCCTGTACATGCTCTACACAGCAGAGCTCGAACACCACTTGATCCGCTCTGGCGTCGGATTTGCCCTTCCGTACTTGCACAATGGCATTCCAGAGTCCTGGACACTACCGGGCCTGGTGTTTGCAAATGACATTGTGCTTCTAGCCGCGGAGGAAGCACAGCTGCAGAAGCTTGTCTCCATCTCCGCCGAACATCTCGGAAGACTGGGGCTAGCCTTCAATGCAAGGAAATCAGCTGTGCTGTACTTTGCGGGCCCCAGTACCTCGCTCTTCATGCTGCGTCTGCCAAGCGGAGAGCCTATAGGGGGTATTCACTGGCACGCTGTGCGCGGTGAATTGTGGGTAACTGAGGCGCAGTCAGCCATTTTTGTGTCCACCGAACGAACAGGGCGAACGTACGCATCAAGTACTGCCATGCGGTTCCACGAGTGGTGGCATCCGCAGCTATGGTTTATTAAGCTATCGTAAACAGTAGTAGCCGTGCACAGTGCAAGCAACGGAAGCTGAAGAGCTGCGCGAACGACCTCGGCTAAGGTTCCGAAAGTACAGATGAACGACTCCTCCCGAACGAAAGAACTCACCGAGATGCGACATGATGTATGGCTGGCACGGCTCAACCGCGCAAATAGTATCACGAAAAATGCGAAATATATGTCGAAAATCGGCTGGGCTGGAACCTTTCGCATGTTCCCTGGCAGCGAGCTGTTGCAACCAACGTTACTAGAACAAACTCTTTGGTTGCAACGATCCGGGGATGGCTGCGCTTCCCGCACTCGCAAGCCATATTCAGCACACCAACATGACAACATACATCCCCGTGTCCAGCCAGGCGCATGCAGTGCGCCGCCAACACCTCCTTGTCGTGTTTGCGACAATCCCAGCCTTCGGAGGACTCGACCAACACTGTGTTTGGCGTACCCGACTCATTTGACCAGAAGTCGGACGGTCGCATCGTCTGTGTCGTCTGCGAAGCAATATTCGCTGAAGGAACGTAAGCGGGCAGAGTTGTTTTGCGGAAGGTTTAAAGAGCTTTATAAAATTATTTAGGAATAATAATGAGCGAAACTTAGTTTGGCAATACATAGCACGGTATTTGAAGAGTTTTGCTGCAAAAACATTATTTTGAGTCTGCAACGAAACGAGGTGGCGCCACATCGCTGTGGCAGCGGTTTCGTTTGCTTCGCTACCGCTATAGTGCCGCCACAGACGATGCAAACATCCGACTTCTTCTGATCGAATGAGGCAAGTACACCAAACAAGTTCCGTACAAAAATACTGACTACAAAATGCTATTTCTGTGCTAAATTTGAGCTAGAAGGAGTCAGCGGTTTAGCTGGGATAAGCATTGTACGGCACGCATGCAATTGCGCAAAGCGCGAGTTCGTCTGCTTAAACCGCGGCTCTTTAACCAGCCGCTTGTAACGTAGTTTTGTTCTTCGAGTGGTGTGTAGCCTTTCAGTTGGTTTCTTGCGACGAATTTCATTCGTATAGCTCAAGGAACTCATGAATGTCTACATATTTATGCGCGGCCGCCGGTCGACGCTTACCGTGCAGTTGCGCACATCGACTTCAAACGGGTTGGGGCCGAAGTTTTTTTTTTTTTTTTTTTTTTTTTTTTTTTTTTTTTGTACACGTCGCTGTCCGCATCGCGCAGACTACAGATAATTCGAACTGTCACTCATGATGCCGAGTGAGTTTTGATTACAGTGGTGCTGGCATAAGGTAGAGCGGCACAGCAAACGGATGCACACCAGCTAACCTAAGCCGCCGACTATAGTCAGAACAGGACGCAAAGATGGCGTCTGCTGCATACTGACGACAGCTGTGACGTCACGTGAATACCCCCTATACCTCAGACCACCACCTACAGGTACCTCGGCATTAACATCAGTGCCCAAGGAGACGTATATGCAGCATACGAAGAACACGTACGACGTTCCTCCCAGCGAGCGTGCTGTATTTTGCGCAAATGGTGCCTGTGGGGATGCAGCCGATACGTGATAGTCCGCGAATTGTGGAAGGCTGTGCACGTTCCGGCCCTGACATTCGCGAATGCTGTGGTGTGCATATCGGCCTCCACGCGTGCTTGGCTGAAGCGCCAAGCACGCGTCAAGCACCTCCACTTTAAGGGGACCAGAACACGATGGTGCTCCCGGGTACAGCGGTTGCGCTGCAAGTACAGTCGCTTTGAAAATTCCACCCAAAAGAACGAGCTAACTGAACTGAAGAGCGGACGCGCGGTGCGGACCCGGGTGAGAGCAGCAGAGACCGGCCGCTGGCAATCCGCTATGGAGACGAAATCAACGCTCCAGATGTACCGCACGCACAAGCAGGCAATTGCACCAGAACTCCTGTACGACAACAACGGGGGTAGTGCCCTTCTTTTCGAGGCGCGCGCCGGAGCTCTGCGCACTCTCGTGTACCGCCGGCGCTTCGATGATTCCGCCGAGGCACAAGCCGCCACCTGCAGAGCCTGCGGGACATGCGGGAGACATGAGGAGCTCCTGCCTGGTGCTCCTCTGCGACGGGTTGTCTCCGCGACACGCAGATGGCGCCACCCTTTTGCGCGCATTAGGCTTCAAGGCGGGCGACGAAAGCGACGAAACGAACGTTGTCGCAAGTCGCAGTGTTTCCACCACGAAGGCTAGGCTACACCGCCAAACGACTGAACATCGCACTCAGTGACTGCCACAGTGCGTGTGTGAGTGTGTGCGCGCAGTGCGTGAATTTGTGTCAGTGTGTGTTTTGTGCGACAATGTGTATGCGTGTTTTGAATGTTTTTTTTTTTTACAATTTTTTTTATTTGATCCGGGGGACACCGTTGATCTCGCGATACGAAGGGAATGACCACAGACTCATCATCATCTCATCGAAATTAAAGGTGCAAGCATGGGTAGAAAGTAACAAGATACCCGGAGAACTTCAGAACCCTTTAGAAATGGTAGGCGCTTAGATGATAGCCTGTTCGTGCTTACCCAATGCATCGAAATAGATAGAGTGGAAAATAGACCTTTGTATTTGGCCATCCTGGACATAAACGGGGCGTACGACAACGTAAGCAGGGAACTCCTGTGGAACATATTAAAAGAAGAAGGTATCGGTTATGAGATAATAGAGTTCTTACATGAAATATACCGGGATAACAAAGTAGAAATTACGTGGGAAGGGATAAGAAGTACGGAAGATGTCAAAATATGCAAAGGATTAAGACAAGGCTGTCCTCTATCACCGCTGCTGTTCATGCATATGATAAACCTGGAACGGAGGATACAGACAGTAACCTAGGTTTTAACCTGTCATATAGATTAGGTGGAAAGGCGGTAGAGCAGCGCAATGTATGCAGACGTTATGATGCTGTTAGCCAGGAAGACTTGCAAACTCTCTTTAGGCTTCAGTTTTAGCATAGTTAAGCCGGGTCTTATAATTTTCAACGGCTCAGGTGATCAGAGTCTTAAAATACAAGGCCATGAAATACCCAGAGTGGCAGAATATAAATATGTCGGGGTATGGGTAAACGAAGGATTGGCATACATTGAAAAACATGAGCAATCACTTAGGGCAAAAGGGCGAAGAGATGCCGGGATAATGAAGCATAGGGCATTGTGGGGATACAACAGGTATCAAGTGCTTCCTGAGGGGTATTTGGAAAGGAGTTATGGTGCCCGGGCTTACTTTCGGAAATGCGGTTTTGTGTCTAAAAGCAGAGTTACAGTCGATATTAGGAATAAATCAGAGAGCTGTCGGACGATTGGCACTGGGCACCCACGGCAAAACCACAAATGACGCGGTACAGGGAGATATGGGCTGGGCATCTTTCGAAGCACGGGAAGCTCAGAGCAAAATATCAGGAACGCCAGAGGAAATTGGACAGTAACAGGTGGGCAGCTAAAGTATTTAAATACCAATACCTAAAACGCATTGACTCCTAATGGAGGGAAAGAACTAGGAAACTAACCAGTAAGTATGCTGGTCACAAGGACGGATAAATAAAAAGCGTTAAGCAACAGGTGAAAAACACAAAAGGTAAAAGTTGGATAAATTCTATGGAAAAGAAACAGAGTGTAGAACCATACCGAAAGTGGAAAAAGCAGATCAGGAAGGAAGCTTAATTTGATAACTCAAGCGACAGTGCCTTACTTTTTGAAGCAAGATCAGGGTGCCTTAGGACACGCAGCTACATAAAGAAATTTAAGCATGAATATGACACATGTGCACTATGTGGTAAATTAATAGAAACAACTGAACATCTTATACTCGAATGTGATGGTATCCATCCGGATGTCGATGCAGGCGCAATCACTATTCCCGAGGCTTTGAGGTTTAGAGATACCAGTGGCCGGGTGAATAAACAGGCGGTGGAAACTAGCAAAAAACGACTGGAAGATTGGTGGCTTATAAAAGCAGAAAAGTGACATGGATGGGGCAATTAGGGCAGGGATGATTTGGGAAGAATTGGAGGCAGTGTTGAATTTCAACGGGAAAAAAAAGATTCTCAAAATTTCAAGTTATAATTATTTTGTGTTGAACTAACGATTCAAAACATATATAATAAAAAATCGGAGGCTTATCAAGGTTAAGCCCAGTGGATGCGAAGCATGTTAAGCAGCTGCCTCAGTGTGGATGGGGCTAAGTAACGGAGACGTGGTTTTAGGTTAATCGTCGTACTTTATTCTTTGCAGCCCGACAAACACACTCTTATGGTCCGTAAATGCATGACTCTTGGTTTGCACGTCACTTACGCATACACGCCCGGCGCAAAGACGCTGGCGCGGTTGCGGGCACAGAGACTGACGCGACGGCGGGCGCGCGCCGCTTCATCCCTGGCGTGACGTCACGTGATGCAGCGATGGTGGCGCCGCCGTCGCATCGCGCGCGACGGCGCGAACCGAAGCGTGGAGGCCTCCCCCTGGCGACGTCCGACGGCGAAATATGAGGCCCCATCTGCAGCCGGTGTGACGTCATCACGTGATGTCACATCATGTGATCTCACTTCAAGGTCAATGGTGGCCACCGCCGGGAGGCGACCGACGGCGCGATATTGTGACGTCATCACGTGACGTCATGTCACGTGACCCCACTTCAGGGTCAATGGTGGCCACCGCCGGGCGTTGCGCGAAGGCCCGAAACCTACGTTAATATGCTTCGCATAATAATATTTACCTAAAAAACATTTTACTTACTTCGCCCATGTGCAAAGCAATATTGATCGCGGGCATTGAACACTGCATGCTGCAACCTGTACTATCCACATTTTCTGCATGTGCCTATATAAATACTGGGTGTCGAATATACTATGCATAATAACCACACAGCGAAAACCCGGCGGTTCTTGAGAAATTACACACAGAACTTGCACACATATTTACACTTTGCAAAGAACTGAGGAGTCAATTTTGAGATCACCACACTTCTCAAGCACTTCAATATATACTCCACAACAAATTTGGTTTCCTGATATGTGCAAGCTATACATTGCATATATGCAAAGCTATATAAATTTATCTCTTGGATAGTTATATATTTTATTAGCAGTGCAGTTACAAGGTCACATGTCGCATTTTGTTAACTGAGCCTCTTCATTGCTTTGTCGACAATAAAAATAAAGCCATTAGTTACAGCTGATTTGTGTTCTTCGGAGAAGTTAGGCGCCTCGTGCATATGCCCTTTTTTGCGAACACAATTCCCATTGAACCTTACCTCTCATATCATGGTAGGCTGCATGTAATGCAGCATATTTCGTGACCGCCTTTTATATATTTCCCAAAGGAACCAATTCCCATGCATCAGCTAATGCAGTTATGAGCTTACATTCGCTGTTCATATGCTCTGAAAAACCACGATGAACAATCAGTTGCAACCCCCCAACATAGCCTCTTGGAAAAGCGCAACTGAAATTTATGGCGATTTCCACTGGTCGATCGGAGCTGGGCGCCCGAGCCGACCTAAAGAGCTACAGAGCGAATCAGCCTTGGTCGACCAGCGGGACGTGTAGAGCGCGCGGCGGAAGTAAAGCTGAGCCGGTTTCGAAAGTTGTAGCCGCATCCCAGCGCCAAAATGTTTGCGGGTGATAAATAGCCGGGAGTGCGGCTCTCAACAACTTGCTTTCTCATTTTTTTAACGCTGCAGACGTTTTTCGATAGACGCACTTCGACATATTCGCGCAAAAAACGGTGACGCCCAGCGTCCTCTGCCGATGTCGCTGAAACGGTCAAAAACAGCCAAAAGAATCCAACAGCATCCGGAAGTGACCGCGTCAGCGACTAGGACTTCCGGCGAGATCCGACTTCGGGATCGAGCTGGAGCGTCCCGAGCTGCCCCAAACGACCAGCGGAATACGCGCAACCTATCTTGGTCGACCAGTGGAAATCGAAATCGTCGTTCCGGAGCAAGAAAACGTGCTCCGTAGCGACCAGTGGAAATCGCCATTAGTTAGCAACTGTTGAGTGTCGTAGCAGGGACGGCGCTAATTTCTAGTTATAGTGATGATGCCTTTTGTTTTTGACATTTCAGGCGAATTTGTGTGGTTCTTGTTCACTAGCTTTCGTGCGACAGGGTGCATGATCCCTTACAACTGCCGTGGAATGTGTTTAGCATGGTCCTATAAAAGAAACAAGTAAATGGGACGTCCCACGGAGATCCTTCTTTGGAGGTTCGAACATAGCCCCGAAGGGAGCTAGCAGGGGCGTCCTGCGGATTACCCTGTTAAGATGTGGGAGGTAGGGATTTAGACGGGACGTCCCTGGGAGTTGGTGTGTTGTATGGGACGGAATTATTGCATAGATTGTTGATGTCAACATCTCAAGAACCAGCGGAAGCAGCTTATAGATATGTTACATGTTTTAAAACAGACGGTACTAACGGTACGGCCCGTCTGCGCAAGGAATGACGGGTTTTTCCTCCGTCACTTTGCGAGCGCCACCTAGTTGCTCCGGCCGGAGCACGCGCGTTCGAAACGCAGAGTCGCCGCTCTCTGCCGAATTCGGGCGCTCTGTCGCGTAGTGTGCGGGCCGCTCTGGTTCTGTGGGCGGAATTCACCAGAAGTGTCGCTATCTCCCCGATCTCGAGTCATCTGATTAGTGGAAACGACGGAACATGATGTTGCCACTTCTTCCGGTTCTATAGTGGCAACACCCGGTAGCCGGCGTTTTGGCCAATCAGGTAACTCGAGGTCATGCGAGATATAGCGACACTTCGATAACGACGCAAAATCGGCCTTGGTGTTCTTTAACGTGTACTGACATCACACAGTCGACTAGCTCTTTGGCTAAACCCAAAGGCGGCCACCGAGGCCGGTTTTCCATCCTGCACCCTTGGGTACAGTCATGGGCACAGCTAGGAGGAAGACGACAAAACATCTTTATTTATTTAGTCAGCGAGAGGGAGGGGGGGGGGGGGGGGGGGTGACCCTCAGTCCATCGTTCCGTTGGCCGTGGCTGCAGTAACCGCGCGGCGAGCCAGCCATTGGTGGCGCTCCGGGCAGGGCGGCCTCCCAGTCTTCCATGCAGGGGTGGGGAAGAGGGCTTAAAGAAGGGGTTACTTGGCACGCCCAAACCATATGGTAGAGCGTTGGCCGCTCACCGCAATGTGGGCAGTCAGGGGAATAAAGGGAGGGTACCAGAGGTTTAGGAGAAATGGTGTAATAAAGGTATTAGTTTGCAGGCGGCGGTAATGTTGCTGCTTCTTAAGTAGACAAGGTGGGAGAAGGGAGAGGTAATGTACGGCGAGACAGCCTGTAGTGTTGAAGCAGTTCTGTGTATGTAAGGATACGTGTGATCCGGGAGAGGGGAGGCTCGGAATACTTGGTTCGGTGGTGCGAAGAGAGGCATAATTGAGAAGAGTGCCCGCTGGAGATGTCACGGTAATGGCCCATGTGCCCGTTAACAGGGCCAGCAGCGTCTACGTACTGAGTATTCGGTTGGTTGTCCCATATTCGAGAGAGGCGAGTGGCTCTTGCCAGTCGGCGGTCTTGGCGATATTCTGCATGCATGTGCTTGGGGAGGTTTGACGGTAATGGCTCGGCGGATATTCTGTGGCAGATCTTCGCGGTTTTGGGTGGCATAGGGCGGGGCAGCTAGCACACGAGCACATCAGGGTCCGTATTGAGAGTTTGCGTCGTTATCTTCCCGACCTCGAGTCACCCGATTGGTGGAAACGCTGGAAAATGTTACCTCTTCCGGTTCCGCAGAGGCAACACCCAGTTGCGGCGTTTCGACCAATCAGATGCACTCGAGGTCACGAAGGCCCAGTTGGTCGAAATTCTTTTAGCCTTAAACCCCCAAACTAATCTTAACCAATTAAATTCGGAAGTCTTTTTCTTTGGTCAGCAACACAGACGCAATGCGACAGCAAGTTCGCCCAGTCCTCACGATTGTCGACCTGTCCTAATCACGCGCCGGTACCCACAACGCATGTTCAAGTAACGTTAGCTTTGGCAATGCTTTGACAATACACTGTGGAACATTTGTCGTCTCAGTCCGCCAGATGGCACCTATATTATGGGTATTGTAGAGGGTATTGCTGTGGCCAACTAGATCCTCAGACTTCAGAAATTCAAATTTTGAATTACCTACCGAAAGCCGTAGAAAATTACGAGTCCCCTCGCGGCCGTTATCTCAGCTTGAAAGGTACACACAGGAGAATTTCGGTTTGGTTTATGGGGTTTAATGTCACAATGAGACTTTGCACAATCCACCATTACCTAATGTGAGGCTCCCAAGAACTAAAAGGAACACATACGCAGTTGGGGCGGTCTAGGGGAATGCTTTATTGTAGTTTCCAACGAAGAACGAAACTACTACACTGGACGACGAAACCACACCTCCTGAACACGAATGTAGAAAAGTGCACAGGTCCAACGTCCTCGATGCAATAAATATGTGCTGCAAACAGGCGGAGTGAGAGGGTCACAACAGCCCAGAGGAATACAGGTCGCGCTAACTGCAGTGGTTAGAAAAAGCTTTTATGAAAACACTCAAAGCAAGAAGAGCTCGACACACTTTCAATGCAACATTTGCCCCTCCTCTCCCCTCTACACTCAGCAACAACGTTATGTAACACACAATGCTGCAAGCATGAACACACTCGCGCGTTTTTTTTTAATCCGTCCTCCAGATGTGGAACAAAGTGGTTTGTCATCGCAGGTTCGCCACAGTTACTGGCTTCTCGTTCTCTCGAAGCACCCCCTTGTCAACACACAGACACACGATAACGAAAGTCCTCAAGGTAACGCTCCCCGCCCCTCAACCCTAATTTCCCAGCCCGCGAGAACTCGAAACAGCACTTACATTATACAAAGGCGCATGGTTACAATTCGGAAGGAAACGGGTGTAAAACTATAACAGTAGACACAACACAAGCAACCTCCCCCCATCTATGCTGAAAGCACAGCAATTACAACTCTTGCATTGATAGGTGGCAGCTACAAACACCGCTGAAGAAAAAAAAACGCAGTCGACAATTGGACGCATGCTTTTCTTCAACCCTAGTGTGGGGAGGCTGCTGCACACTGTAATGAGGCAGGTACAGACTTCACAGCAGTTAGAGAGAGGGAAAAAAAAAAGACCGGACAATCTGTGCAATATCTTTATATATATAGAAACACAACTGTGCACTGGTCAAAAAAAAAAAAAAAAAAAATCTAGCAAGAACAAGCTTTTGAACTGGTTTTTGCTAGGCATCTTGTGCATTAAGTATAGTATCAGAACAGAAGCAATGGCCTTTGCATTTCCAAATCCTGATTTCTTCCCATATATATGACCTGAGAATTCTCTTCCCCTCTTCTGAACCTTAAAAATACAATACGGCGTGAAGCTAAAAATTTGACGTGTGCTGGCTGCACAATCAGTAAATATGGTGGATCTCCATCTTCGACAAGAGAAAGTCAGTCATGCATCTGAGGAGACCACAATTTGGAGACATCTGCATAAAAAAAGCTAAAAGGAGAAAAAAAGATAGTAGTGCCATCGTTCACAGCTTCCCACCATGCACAAACAACAAACAAGACAGAAGACCAAACCAAGAAGTAACAAGGAAAATTACTGCACAGCTGGTTAAACCAGCCAAAGCAACTATCGAGAGGAAAATTAAAACAATTTGACAGGGGTTAACTAAGGCAAAGCCAGACTACAAAACTGCCCACGGGGGCTGCAACCCTCCCCTTTTTTTTGTCTTGCAAAAAAAAAAAAAAAAAAAAAAGAATACAAGGTTATCTCCCTTTCACACAATCACAGGTAGATGATGTCACTGCTCTTTAGGAAGGAAAAAAAAAAAATTCACATGATGCAGAAAAAAAAAAAAAAAGCATTGTCTTCTTGTGGCTCTCTTGGAATAGGTTGGAATCAGTCAGCGATGGGGGAGGAAAAGAGAAAAGGCAATGGCCTCTTTTTTTTTTCACTCTTCCTTGGGCCTTTGGGCATGCTGGTGCTGGCCGATGGGGATCTTGGACTTGATCCTGGGTACAGGTAGAAGACAGGACAAAGATTAACACAACAGCGCTCTGATGGAGCCCTCTGCATGCTCCCCCTTCTCCACATTGAAGTAGCGGCATCAGTATCCCTAGTGTGCAGGGGTTCTCAAACATTGCCTCAAGGAACCCCAACAGTCATCAATATGTACCAGGGATGTCAAGGCTGTCGTGGCTGCAGCGAATGGAAGCCACCATTACCTAACTTCACCACCACACCCCACCCTACTTGCCCGCGAATAGACTACTCTGTATATCCGAAAGATTATCAGCCCGTATTAACCACTCATTCACCATTATGCCATACACACCTAGAATTGACCTGTTTAAGTACTAGTTTCTTCCGAAAATCATTGTTGAATTTAATAACCTGAACCCCCACATTTTTCATACCAGCTCAGCTGAGGCTTTCGAGAAAAAACGAATTGTATTTCCTGTAGTAATGTGCGTGCCATTCTTCTGTATTTTCTCTTTATTTCCCACCTTGTAACAGCCCGTAAGAGCTTACAGTATTGCAAATAAAGAAATAAAAAATGCTGTTTTTAAAAATCAACAATAAATCACTCGCTTTGCTCCAAGAAGTTATACTTTGGGTGAATACCAGAGAACATTTGTTCAATACATTCAATACATTTTATCAGTGACCTTTGCAGCTGATGTACTAGCTTCATACAGGCTTTCTACTCGTATTATACTTCCTTGATTGGCATATCTACTTTCCTAATTTGTTTGTTGCAAGCCTGAGCCTTTCCAATAATTCGTACATGAGTCGGGACCCAGAAAATTTCCAAGATATATCCTTGAAGGGCAGCTGCTGTTTGTGAATGGTGTTCCAAGTAGTGAGTGGTGCAACTACACTTCTGGGGTAAAGGGAACACCATTGTGTGCTGTGTTGCTCATCTAGTGCTGCAAGAAATCTAGAACTTGTTACTAGGATCCAATGTCCGAAGCAACCGTCAAGGAGCATGGCTACACTACATCACATGGCAAGGCAGTGACAAGGGTTATCTTAAGTGTCATGACTGGCGGAAACACCGGAAGTGGATGTCGGTTCTTCCAGTGTTTCCACCAATCAGATGAGTCAGGGAGAGCACTTTGTGCATGCTTCATTTCAAGGCAGCAAGAGAAAACCACCCTTCTTTCAGCACAATATCAAGTGTTAAACAGTGGCCTCTCTGGTTAACACCAGCTGATCGTGTCACTGAGCCAATACCAGCCAGGTTACAAGGAGAGGAACTCTGTTCCCAACGTACTTGACATACAAACAACTGGTCATTTCTTAGAAGCAGAGAATGGTTTCTCATGCACAATGCATACACATCCAGGCTTGACCGCTGAAAATATCCCCTTCAGGTGCCAATTAAATTTTTTTGAAAGAAAAAAACTTTCTGCACCAGGCATGCAGAATTCAAATGTAAAAGATTATGCAAAAATATTATTTTGTTCGCATCCACTTATGTGGACATGGCGCCTCAAAGCTGCTACACGAATGAAAATATTGCAGCATTTTCTGCATTTTCTATCTAATTATTAAGCATGAATAAATGTTTTCCTCTGAGAATACCTTCAACAATTTCGGCATTAAGACGCCATGTCCACATTTGTGGATTGAAAGTCCACTGAAGCACTTTTTCTATGTCTAAGATAACGAAATCTGGCATGACACATCTACACTCCTTACTGACACCTTCATTACAAGAAATAGTATTATTAGGCATCGGCTTAGAAAGAGGCATGCAAAAATTAAGAGCTGATAATTCATCCCGGCGTAAAATGCTGCAATGTCCATCTTTGCTCGCCGTTTCCAAAAACATTTCGCTGTAGCAACAAGAGATGGCGCCACATACTCGACAGGTAGGGTCCAACTGTTATGGGTGCCAAATTCAAAGGTGGAAATTCGCACTCTTGGGTCGCGTCCACACATGTGGACACAGCGCCTGAAGGGGATATGGTATGAAGCCGCAGAATGCTGCCAGATGATGCAGATACTCATGTTATGAACAAGAGTTTCAGTGCAGAAGAATATCGAATTACAGTGTAAAAATGGTCACAAATAGCGACATCATAGGGCTTAGCGAGGTTAGGAGGCCAAATGAGGCATATGATATACTCTACTAAAGGGCAGGCATGTATGGTGTTTTCGAGGTTAACATGAAAGGCGAGAACTAGAAGTAGGGTTCCTTGTAAACAAGCATATAGCTGGTAACATCAACGAGTTCTGTAGCATTAATGAGAGGGCGTAATTAACCTTAACAACCGGTATAAGCCGAAGGTTGTACAGGCCTACAAGCCTGCATGTAGTCGTGATAACCAAGCAGTCAAAAGCTTCTACGTGGATGTAGAATTGGCAATGGGGAAAGTAAAAGCACGGTATGCTGTGCAGGTGGGTGACTTCAATGCCAAGGTGGGCAAAAAGCCGGCAGGAGGCCAGGCAGTGGGTGACTATGAAACTGGTTCTAGGAATAGCAGGGGGGAGTGACTAGTTGAGTTTGCAGAGCGCAATAACTTAAGAATCATGAATACCTTCTTCAGCAAAAGGAAGAACGGGAAGTGGAAATGGAAAAGCTTTAACGGGGAGACTAATGCCCCTGTCGCACGGGCACGGCCGAACTCTCAACTCCCTTCATCTAAGTCGGTCTTTACCTCCAGGGAGATGCATGAGGTGTCAGACGGCAGTCCTTTAGGAAAGGAAGGAAGTTCGTAACGAAAGGAGATCAGTCATCTCCCTTCAAGGGTAAAGGGAGTGCTCTCGTTTTCAATGCGCAGTATTTCAGAGTCGCTAAATAAACTTTTTTTTTCAATAATTTTATGTTTGCTCTTAAATATATCAGTTTTTATCGCGTGAAATTAGTGTTCCAGCTCGGCTAGTTGTTGTTTGATCCTTGTAACTGCATCATACTCTTGCTTGACTTCGCGTGCACCACTTGTTTTGATCTCCTGCACGCACACTCGCAGCTTGCACGTGGAGACGGCGAGCAGAAAAGTTATATTTTATTTTATTTTATTTATTTGAAATATCCTAAAGGCCCAATAGGGCATTACATAGGGGGGGATGTGGAAGCAAATCAGGGTAGAACAAAAACAGATTAACAGATGATGTTATGGTGGTATGTGAAGGAAGTATATAACTAGTCATAGTAATCTTTATACAAAACTAGAAAAAAAAAATAGTCAGGCAAGCAATACTTCAACATAATAAGAGAACTGTAAAAAGATAAAAATGTGCAGCGATTTCAGCAAAAGGGAAAAACATGCACATCGCGCATGACAGACACTACAAAGCTGAAACTAAAACCAGAAAAAGATAACAAATGAAACATATGAGATCTCACTGACTCAGACATACAGATTACACCGAAAGAATCAAGGAAAGGAAGCTCTATACAGGGACCGACAAAACTGCGCAAATTGACTACGATGCGTCTGAAGAAGCTAGCAATGCTGCTTGAAACTCTGATAAATCAGTCAAAACAGCGATATTTGACGCCAACTCATTCCATTCATTTATTGCTAAAGAGAGTGGTGAATATTGGTATTTTTTTGTTCGTGCGAACAGTGGGAGGATTTTGTTTGCATGGTCAAGCCGGGATGAGACGTGAGGAGCAGGAAGAAGATGGGAGCGAGCAAATTTCGAATTGCTATACAGTCGCCGACCGTTTTTTCGGACTTGAAGGGACCCGAAAAATGGTCCGAATAATCGAACAGTCCGAAAAATCCGTGAAGCACAAAAAATCACTTTATTAAGAGGAAATCGGCTTAAAAAAGTCGCCGATTTTACCTTGCGGCAAATTTCTTTTGCTGGCGACGATTTGCGCTTGTATTTGCGCCAAAGTTGTCGTTTCGCTGTACACGCTAGACAGCAAGTTCACAGCGTTCGTAATTTGTGCAAGCGATGGCTGTGGTAGGCCGCCCGAGTCGTCGTCGGAGTCCGACTCGTCTTCAGGTTGAAGAACCTGGCGTACAAGTTCGTCGTCCGTGAGGTCCGCACACATATCGAGGCCGTCGTCCACTTCAACAAACTCGCGGAACGTGGAGCCCGTTGGAATGTCCATTCCGTTCCCACGAAGGTCAACGATGAGGTCTTCGCCACTGTCTGCAGTCAAATCCTCAGAATCGTTGCAGTCTTCTACGTCATCGACTTCATCGGCGGAGAATCCAGCGTGCCTGAAGCAATTAGCAATTGTTTCCGCATTTGCACCTACCATTACTGTTATCCTTTCCTTGCTGTGGCGGCCCCCTGAACAGGAGTCACCCGAAAAAGAGAGGGTGCGGTCAGGCAACATCTTGAAGAAGAGGCCGGTCTCGTCACAGTTGAAGGTGTCCTCCGGGCTGTACTGGCTCAACAAGGGCTTCAACTTCGTCTGACGGTAGTCTGCTACCGTGGCTGGGTTGGCGGCTCCGCTCTCCCCGCACATCTTCTTAAAAGACACACCGTGTCTCTTCTTGAAACCGCGGAGCCATCTGTCCGTGAACTTGAATTTTTCAATTCTCATTTTCACGGCCAGGGTCTCTGCCTTTTCCTTCAACGTGTCGCCCGACACTGGAAGGTTTTTCGCTAAAGCAGCTTTAAGCCAGAGTAGCAAGGCCTTCTCCAATTCGGGGTGGTCGCCTTTCCTGTCGTTCTTCTGGCAGCTGCTGTGGGACGCCTCAAAGGCGGAAAAAATCTTCTCCTTATTTTTCATGTAATCCGAAATAGTTTGCTTCGACAGTGCGAACTCCTTGGCCACGTCAGCTTGCGTTCGCCCACTCAGCACTAGCTTTATGATCGCTGCCTTTTTCTCAAGGGTCATGGTAGAATAGCTCCCACGCTTCTTTGACGGACCCGGCAGCACCGGCGGGGCCATGTCCACAGCCCGAGTGCGCACCACACCGCTCGTCAAACACGCAAAAATGAGGCACTTTTCGTTCAGAGCGGTGGAACCGCCGGACGCAATCACAAAACGGCCAAAGGATTGACGGTGCGCCACTCGGTTGACGCGGTCGGAGAAACTCGTGTGACAACACGGCGGACGTATGAGACAAAGCACAAAGAGATAGCTGCCCGCGTCAGCGTTGGCGACAAAAGCAGGTTGACGGCGATGACAATCCGACTGCCACCTCGAAGTGGCAGAGATTGCAGGGGCCTCTCCTGGCAAAAATGGGGCACCGAAACCATGTCAAGCCAATCCAACTGCAGAGCCAATACACCTCAATCCAAGATGGCGCTTGTTGCGCCGGCGAAAAGCCGATAAGATGGCAGATTTTGGCCTGCAGGGGACTGAAATTAGTCCGAAAAATCAAACTTTCGGACTTTTAAAGTCCGAAATATCCGTCGCGAATATGTATGCGCTTCTATGGGGTGACTGACGGTGCCTCACTGAAGTCCGAAATATCCTACAAGTCCGAATTATTGGAGTCCGAATTACCCGTCGGCTACTGTAGTATAATGTGTGAAGAAATGATAATCTCGCAAACTTCCTTCTGAAAGCGAGCGATGGTAGGTTTAAAACTTCTTTAATTGATGATACGCTCTGAAATCTTGAGTAGGATGATGTAATGAATCTTGCTGCTTTATTCTGGACGGATTCAAGAAGATTCGAAAGGGAGTCCTGGTGAGGATGCCATATGACGGAAGCATATTCTAAGGTTGGCCTTATTAGTGTAGTGTAAGCTTGATGTCTTGTGTTAGAATTTGCGAGGTGTAAACGGCGCCTTAGCATGCCAAGTTTTCTGAAAGCTTTGCCGGTGATGAAGTCTATATGGGCATTCCAAGAAAGATTAAAATGCAAATGAACACCCAGATATATTATAGAAGAAACAGATTCAACAGCTTTACCGTTGATTGTGTACACGCTAAGTAACGGCCCTGGAACAGACGAAAATCTTATATGTTTAGTTTTTTCTTCATTAATTTCCATTTGCCAAGTACGGCACCATTCAGTTAGCCTGTTTAGATCGGACTGGAGCGTATGTGCATCTTCCGCGTTAGATATTGTTTTATAGATTACGCAGTTGTCTGCAAAAAGGCGAATTGATGAGTTGATGTTACCTGCTATGTCATTTATGTAAATTAAAAAGAGCAAAGGCCCGAGAACTGTCCCTTGTGAGACACCTGATTTTACACGTGCAGGGTTAGAGATGCAATCATTTATCTTAACTGATTGGAAACGATTAGTCAAGAATTCAGCGATCCATCTGGCCGTGTTATCATCAAGCTGCAGATTTTTAGTTTTTAACAGTAAACGTTTGTGAGGAACACGATCAAAGGCTTTTGAAAAATCGACAAAAATTGCGTCTGTGTCAAGGGACATATGTAGCACATGATGCAGGTCAGTAACTAATTCAAATAACTGCGTTTGGCATGATCTTTTGTACCGGAAACCATGCTGATTTTCTAGAAGCAAATACAATCAAAATGCATTAAAACATGAGCTCGCTGATAACCACTGTGGACAGAACGACAAAAGAAAGCGCCGGTGAGGACGCCGATAATGCAGAGTCGCAAATGCCGCACATGGTGTCCAGCAGAGAGGACAAAATCGCTGCGTTTAGAACATGCTCCTTGTTTTCAGCAGAAGTATTTTATTCTACAATGATATGTCTAGATAATTGCATTTTGCGAAGAAAAGAGCAAAAATATATCCTTGTTCTGAGCATTATTTTGCTACGTGTTTGTACAAAATAAGCAGTGCCTAATGGTGCCCCGGCGCCCTATATGAGAAGCTTGTTGCAGGCTGTGTGGCACGGCGACGACTCCTTTGCAGCGAGACTCCTTACGGCGCTCCTTTAGGCCAAGGAAGTTCAAGGTAGTTCTGAGTCAGCTGTGTGATAGGGATGTAAGAATGAAATTGACTTTGTATTGTGTTCTAAACCTGGAATTGTGCAGGATGTAGGCGTAAGCGGAAAGGTTCGATGCAGTGACCACGGTATCAAATTAATTTGGATTTGAAGGTGAAATGGAACAGATTAGTGAGGAAAAAGTCCGTCAACGAATTAGCAGTAAGGGGAAAAGTAGAATAATTTAGGATATTGTTGCAGAATAACATTCAGCATTAAACAAGGATGTTGACCATAGCCTAGAAGCAATTATTTTCAGTTATCATTACTGAGTCAGGGTGCCTAGCAAACCACAATTTTCAATATCCCCGACTTTTCCAGGTTTTCCCCGACTATTTCAGTTCAAATTCCCTGACGAGTGATGAGGCTCAAAAATGTAGCTGCTGATGATAATGAGCACAGACGGATAATTCCTAACAAAAAGCTATTTATTAATTATATTCTGCATTTTACAATAGTGAAAGGCTGTTATTGGTGTTAATGGCCGGTAAAAACGTCAAAAGTTTACTGAAAATTAGAAGTGCACTGATCCCAGCCTCAGCAGAGCTCTGGTACTACCAGTTGCGAAATTTCCTATAGGCACCATGTATATATATATAGATATATATATATATATATATTAAAAAAAAAAAAAAAGTGGTTTTGATTGCTTAAAATTCGGGTGTGTGTACGGTGCTCGCTACTAGGCACCCTAGGTCACGGCTGGTCTCGAGGGAGAGCGCGCGCTCGAAAATTCTTAAAGATAACAGCCATAGAGTTAAGAGGAGACGCGAGTCTTAGAACAGTCGAAAATGATCAAAAATCGATTTTGAGTAAGACTCATTTTCAGAATGTTTATCCTTTTTAGCATCTACACTCAAATTATTAACACTGAATTAGATCAGGAAATTCAAAACATCACGACAGCCACGAAATGTCCCCCTGAAAAGAGAAAATTTGTTCGAAATTCTCGCGCGCTACGGGCGTTGCAACCAGTCGATCACCGCCACCTTGGGCTTGGTTTGCAACTTTTCTTTGTGCAGAATTTGCGCCATCTCAAAAAGGCTTCGCTCAAGTGGACTGGCCGCGCGCGCCGGTTTTGGGAAGGATGCTTATAGTCTTTGATTAGCTCTCATGCAGCGCGCTTTTCCAGCGCACCGTTTCGAGTATCTTATTGGCTGGCATAATCGGAGTATTTTTTTTTCTTTCTGCTTTGTGTTCGTTGCAGTCGCTGCCGCTTCGGACGAGTCTGCGTTTATGCTCGTGTTTCTTGATGCACCCTTTGTACAGAGTTTTTCCTCGCGATCGAGATGCTGGAAAACAGCAGATTGTAACTGTGCGCGCAATGAGCCTTTGGAAGTCGTAAGAAACGGCCGTGGAACAAGAACCAGAAGACCCCAGCCACAAGAGTGCCATCGGGACCTGCATTACAGCTGATGCCAGACTTGTTAGATGTACAAGGAACATCAACCATGCTGCCCGTTGGCGACACCGTGGGTTCAAATTATAGCGTGAGTTGTGCTAAAAAACATAGAGAGGATGCTTAAGCTTCAGGTGCTGTTAGTATCACCTTCTCATGCTCTTCAGCCTCACAACGACATACTTCTCACGACATCGCTCTTTTTTCCTTTTTTTGTATTTAGTGCAGGGCAAAATTTTACTCCTTTCTTGATACTAACCACCAATCAGATAACCTACGTTTGGCTATTCCTTCCCGCTTTAAAGTCAGCAATCTGTTTCTTCTCCATTGCCCTTAATACTCAATGCTTTGAAGACTATAGATGGATGTATAAGACTTCGAATCGAGCTTTGGCTCGCGCCATCTATTGCAGCAACACCATACGATCAAAGGAATAGTCCAGTGAGCGCTGCATCGCACGTAAGCAAAGCAGAAACCTTCTTTGTTGCTCACTTTACTATTACTTCCATAATTAGTCTCTTTCTAATGACACACCTAAACATTAGCTGACAGTCATAAGGCAATGCATACATTAAGTCCACCTTTATTTGGAGAGAAGCCATGTGGTTCTGTGGCAGAGTGGTTGCACACTCGTCTCGCAATGCATAGGAACAGTGTTTGACTCCGCACATTTCTGCAAACCTTTCTTTACTCCTGATTTTTGCATTACAACCACAACGCTGACACCGGCTTTTCTGCAACACAGGGTACTTAACGCTTTTGGGTTAAAACTGGCCACACTGTATATGCAATGCCATTTGACATCGAAGATACCGGAAGCATGGAAGAAGGCTAACATTATCTTAATTCATAAGAAAGGGGACGCTAAGGACTTGAAAAATTACAGACCAATCAACCAAGAAGTATCAGGCAAGTTTTCGGAAACTGTACTGCACCCATATTATCAACCAGGTGATACAAAAGTGCTTGGAATATAACCAGCTCCTATAAATAGCATTCAGTGACTACGAGAAAGCATTTGACTCAGTAAAAACCTTGGCAGCCATGCAGGCACTATGAAATCGGGGTGTAGGTGAGCCATATGTGAAAGTACTGGAAGATATATATAGTGTGCACAGCTACCATGGCTCTGCATAAAGAAAGCAATAAATTCCAATTAAGAAAGATGCTAGGCAAGGAGAACCAATCTCCCCAGTGCTATTTGCAGGTTTATTAGAGGACGTATTCAAAGGCATGAAATGGGAGCAGTTAAGGATCAGGGTTGATGGAATTATCTCAGTAATTACTGATTCGCTGATGACATTGGTGTGTTAAGAACTCAGGGGACCAACTACAATGAATGATTAATTTCGTAGAACGGAAAAGCAGAAAGGTAGGCCTAATAATTATTATGCAGAAGACTATAGTAGTGTTGAGCAACCTGGGAAAGTTTTGTGTTTGTTGGGTTGTGCCGAAGGCAGCCACGTGTCTGCATTCCTGTGTCAAAGGTAGCCGCGCGTGTCTGCGTTCCTGTGCCGAAGGCAGCCGCGTGACTGCATTCCTGTCACTGACGCTTCTCGCTCTCTTCTGTAACCCTCTCAGCACAACAGGGTTTATAATCTCGGTTCTGGGCACTAAACATTGTTGTTCACTGCCTACCATCGTTCGTGTTGCTGAGCGGTCAGCGTTGCAATTGCAAACTTTCCAGTTTAATACGAAGAGTGATAACAGAGGTAATAAAGGCTTCCTCTGCACCTCAAATGTGGATGTATAGCACACCGCAGTGACAAGACAAGACCAGGCACTCAAGCGCGAGGATATTTTTTTGCAAACACTCACGTGCCAATCACGTTGCCCACGTGTGTCCTGGCCAGGCCCAGGTACTGGTCAATCTCCGCCTGAAAATGCCAAGCACACTAACAGTGAGCTTTCTCTAACAGCCATCCTGGCACAGGCAAAGTGAGGGAGGAAGCATGCACAAGCCTGTTGTCTAAGGGCAAGAGCCACGAACCTTGTAGGTCTCGTAGACCTTGGGAAGCGTGAAGGCGGCAACGTAGGCTGCAAAGAAAAAAAGGCGGGGCAGTTGGCAAACTCGAGAAGTGCACTATGCAGCTGGGGACACACACTTGCTTAAAAAGGGGAGGGGGCATCAATTATACATGTGACAATTCTAGATAAGCGCCATCACATTTTGTACCTGGACATACAGAGGATAGCCAAATTATTCGGACCAAGGATATTACTTCAAGCACTGCTAAGTTTGCCTTAACACAATTCACAATCAACGCAAGCATGAATCAGTGATGCACCTGCTGCATCAACCCAAGCATCCTTCACAAATACACCCACCTTCGAAATCTGTGTGTGCCGGATGTGTGCAGTTTTTAAATCCCTGTAAGGGTGATCCTTTCCATCCAATCTGGCCTGATCACATTTTTGTCACCGCAAAGCAGTACCTGTGTGCTTCCTGGCTATGCTAGCGGAAAGAGTGTCCGCTCTAATCGAGCCAGGGCAACACGTCTGTCACTAGGCCTAGCCTGTCTCACACTGCAGCCTACTATGATTACAGTAGCCGACGGGTAATTCGGACTCCAATAATTCGGACTTATAGGATATTTCGGACTTCAGTGAGGCACCGTCAGTCATCCCATAGAAGCGCATACATATTCGCGACGGATATTTCGGACTTTAAAAGTCCGAAAGTTCGATTTTTCGGACAAATTTCAGTCCCCTGCAGGCCAAAATCTGCCATCTTATCGGCTTTTCGCCGGCGCAACAAGCGCCATCTTGGATTGAGGTGGATTGGCTCTGCAGTTGGATTGGCTTGACATGGTTTCGGTGCCCCATTTTTGCCAGGAGAGGCCCCTGCAATCTCTGCCACTTCGAGGTGGCAGTCGGATTGTCATCGCCGTCAACCTGCTTTTGTCGCCAACGCTGACACAGGCAGCTATCTCTTTGTGCTTTGTCTCATACGTCCGCCGTGTTGTCACACGAGTGCTAGTGCTGAGTGGGCGAACGCAAGCTTCGCGGGAACGGAATGGACATTCCAACGGGCTCCACGTTCCGCGAGTTTGTTGAAGTGGACGACGGCCTCGGCGCAAATACAAGCGCAAATCGTCGCCAGCAAAAGAAATTTGCCGCAAGGTAAAATCGGCGACTTTTTTAAGCCGATTTCCTCTGAATAAAGTGATTTTTTGTGCTTCACGGATTTTTCGGACTGTTCGATTATTCGGACCATTTTTCGGGTCCCTTCAAGTCCGAAAAAACGGTCGGCGACTGTATATATAGAACAAGGGCACCTGAGACCAAATAGTGCCACAGACGATATTAAATGGCTGCTACTATGTTAAATGGCACAAATTCATTAAATGCAGCGAATGAAGAAAGAAAAGCAAGCAGGGCTTTCGGAAATATAATCCGAAATCTAAACTTGATAACCGTGCATGGCCCTCTTTGTCTATGCCAAGGGAAATGTAATGTCCACAGTACACCACCTCAAAGAGATTCCAGAAGGCATAGGCTCATCTGTAAAGTGCCTGCAAGGTGTACAGCTCATAAAGCCGCATTGTGTAGATAGCATAAAATTACGAGCTCTCGTTCACGTAAAAGGATAAAAGGATTTAGAAAATGAATTTTTTTTGACAAAAGTTGAGTGCTGCTATCAAAGAAAATGATGAATCAGGTGCAAGGAAGAGCTTCACTGGAAGGCATTGCTTATACACCCCTGGGAAACGAGCCATCCGCTCCTTCTCACAGCAGAAGCACTCCGTTAAATGCACGCACAACAGAGTTGTGCCACCCACTTTTATCACCAAGAGGAACCCAACAGAATGTCAATTGCAGACATGCCTCCATTATGTGTTTGCGCAGCACATTAAAAATGGCATTCACATTTCTCCGTGCGCCCAAAACACTAAGCGAGTCAGCGTATATGGCAGATTTTATTCTCTTTTCTGAAATATTCTTTACAACCATGAGGGTTGCGACCGTTTCAGCTATAAAGATAGTCGCACCCTTGATGATGGTTCTGGCTGCAGCAAATGTCTTTCCAACAACTGCACAAGCAACAGAATCTGTGCTTTCTGATTCACCAGTGTCGGGCTCTTCACAGTAATTGTATTTTTCTTGAAGTAAAAGAAAATGATGCTGAAAGCTTTTGAAGGGCTACTCCTTTTGGGAATGGGCAAAAATTATCTATCGCATTCGATTAGCTGAGTTGACCATGAGATTGGAGCTTCATTCAAGCAATTTGTTGGACAGTCATTGAGAAGCACTTCAATTTCATCCGCTAACTTTCTCACACATGTGAGAAAAGGCTGCTGGTGGAGTCATTTGCGAGCATAGTCTAGGTGTGTGAGAATGCGTTCTACTTGTTCAGCGAGTTGTTCCGACGCCTACTTCGACTTGAAAATGTGAAAGTGGAATGGCGGTGCGACGAATGCGCCGATCAACTGTGATGAAGCTTGCAGTCGACCGCTCTGTTGATGCGGCTGTCACGCGTTCTCAGATCCCTTTTTTTTTTTTTTTTGCCTCCGGAGGATTTCAAGTCTCCGTAAGTAGTCGGCCTCTTATAACCGACAGTGAGCAAGTGCGTGCGTCAAATTGCTGAACTTAACTGCTGCAAAGTCGGCGCTGAAGGGTGGTTGGGCTCCGCAGTGCACCCAAAGCAAAAGGCGGAGGCGAAGGCAACATACAGCACAAAATGAATGAAAACGAGCGAGGTTGGTAGTGTACGCTCAACCCATTGGTTTTTCCCCCGTGTTCGTTCTAACTGAAGCATTTGTGTGCGAGACGTTCGTGTGGACATAAAAGTTTATTATTTTGCCCAATGGAGCGTGCTCTGTTTCTGTTTCTTGAAGAAAAATAAACAAAGCCCTGATTACACTGCTTTCGATATGATTTCTCCGCGCATTTAGAACCATCATACAGTACCTTGACTTCAGACGATGCGCATTAGCCGGCACTAACCGTGGAATCAGCTGTTTTACTGGAGGGCGCCATTTGCACGGTTTGTTTACCTCTGCCAGCACGCCCTCACGGCAACAAAAGTTATGTTATGTTACAAGTTATGTTAAACTTGTAATGCGGCTGTAATGCCGATATACTCATGGCCCTCAATGAAAACTCAAGCTAAGATAGGCTGCCACTTATGTTTCCTTTTATTATTTTTTTTTGACTGGTGGCTAACAAGGCCCCCGAAAAATTTCTGGCTATGTCACTGAAATACCGACCGCTCACTTTTGCTGCTGAGAATTTGAAAACTAAATAAAACATTAGTTGTTAGAGCATCCTGTCATTTGCATTCGATTCACAACTAAAAATCTACCAAGGGTTCAAGGGTATTCAGGGGCCCGCACAAATCCCAATAAGATCAAGACACTGCATCGCATGATCACTGTACACAGAGAGAGAGAGATAAAAAAAGCATGCAAATTAAAAGCCAGTGCTTGTGACACACCCCTCTCAGCACTCTGCATCCTCAAACAAGGACAGCCCCAACAAACAAGTCAGGTCTTCCACCATAAAAAATAGATGACAATTGCGCCGCATTGTCCGGTCATGCTGCTGCTATCCCAATTAAGGGCCTGCCACACTAGCGCGACATGACGCCGACGCAGACCCGACAACGACACCAACGGTCGGCCAACTAGTCTGCCGACTGTGTCTGCGGCCGACCAAGCTGTCACACTAGGCCGACAACGACACCAACACAACCGAAAACCAATTCAAGACTGACCTGCATTTCAACATGGACGCTAACCTACAAACTGATTGCATCTTTCTAGATTTTGCTAAAGCTTTTGACCGCGTTGCACATTCCCGCTTGTTCTCGAAATTATCTGCTCTTTGCCTAGACTCTTTAACACTGACATGGCTTCGCAACTTACTTTCTTTTCGGCAACAGTTCACAACAGTTAACAATTTCACCTCCTCACTCTGTGACGTAACATCTGGTGTGCCTCAAGGCAGTGTTCTTGGTCTTTTATTGTTTCTAATATACATTAACGATTTACCCGCTGGCATATCTTCCTCCCTGCGTCTTTTTGCAGATGACTGCATCATTTACCGTTCTATTATTTCCACGGAAGATCACCTTTCTCTCCAAAGTGACCTGAACCTCATTTCGGACTGGTGTACTAAATGGCAAATGACGCTTAACTCGACAAAATGCAAGATTATCTCTTTCAGCCACAAGCACACAAACTAACTTTTCGTACGTCATAGATAGCACTACAGTGTCTCGGGCATTATCGTACAAGTATTTAGGTATTCATCTGATGCATAATCTTTCATGGGCCACACACATTCAAGCCATCTTTGCCAAAGCCTGCAGATCCTGCGCCGGAATTTGCTAACCTCCCCTAACAGCGTAAGGAAACTGGCATATTTAACAATCATACGGCCGCAACTAGAATTTGCATCACCTACATGGTCTCCTTATCAAAAATATTTAACTAACATGTTAGAATCTATCCAGAACAGAGCCGCTCGCTTCATTACACGCAACTACAGCCCTCACTGCAGCATTACAGCGATAAAACTTGACATCGGCCTTGAGCCTTTAGACATTCGCGGTTCCATTGCGCTTTTGTGTTTATTTCATAAATACTATTACAGCACAAGGAAATCTCCATTACCTCTTGAACCGCCTACACGCATTTCATGCCGCCGACATAATCAGTACAGCATAAAACGCATACACGGAAAAACCCTAGCTTTTAATTCATCTGCACTTCCACGTGCCATCACTCTTTGGAATGATCTTCCTGACAGCATCACATGCATCTGCAACCATCAACCATTCCAGGATCAGCTACGCAAACATCTCACATGACATCGTTTCTTCTCTTTTATTTTCTTTGTCGCAGTGTATTTTTTTTTTTTTTCATTGCTATTGCGTTTTGGTTTGGTGCTTTGTGCGTCTTATGACTCTTCTGCATTTTTTTTTTTCTTTTCTTCTTTTTACAAATGCTATCTGCCGTATGTCTGGCATTCATGCTACAAAGTACCTTTTATCCTATGTATAATTTCGCCTTTAGTTTTGCCTTGTAAAATAGTTTCTTTTGTATCTCATGTTGTATTAATTAGTTTCTTTTGCACATTTTGCTGTTATTCCCCCCCCCCCCCCCCCCCCCTTATTTAATGCCCTTCTGGGCCCTGCAAAGTATTATGAATAAATGAATAAATAAATAAATAAATGTCTTCCCAGTGTGACAGGCTTTGAGGCCGGGGACACCGACAAAACCAGACTCCCGACTGTCGGTGACCGAGTCTTCCCGAGATCGGCTGCTGAGCAAAAACTTTCTCGAAACGCAAAGCCGACCCAGTACATCATGTCGATGGCGAATAACTTTCAGCACTAATATACGTAAAAAAGTAGAGTCAATGCATAATCCCTGACCAAAACGCGAGCGTGAGCCACCAAAATACTCTGGGACGCCGAATGCGTGTGGAATATGTTTTCTTTTCAGGGCGAGTGAATTCGGGGCGCATAGATTTGCGGTGCGCGTCGGGATCGTGAGCAATTTTTCTGCGTTTCCGAACTGCACAGAATAGTGCAAAATGAGCATAGTACGTGACAAAGAAATGATGAGAAGAAGCGATTATTTTCTTGAAGCTAGCAGAGATGCCGATCCTCCTGCGCACTACGATCGTTGTGTTTACAGTCATAACGTCTAGCCGCCGCGTTGCTACTTTGCAAGCCAATTCAACACTACGCTACGCATCACACAATAAATGTTTGTTCCATAATTTAATGTGTTTCAAGAATTGTGTGCGCAAAAAAGCGCAGAACTTGATCGTTGTGTTTACAGTCATAACGTCTAGCCGCCGCGTCGCTACTTTGCAAGCCAATTCAACACTACGCTACGCATCACACAATAAATGTTTGTTCCATAATTTAATGTGTTTCAAGAATTGTGTGCGCAAAAAAGCGCAGAACTTGCGTTTAAACTTTACAACAGAACAAACAGCAGCTGTGGTTCCGCGGCCGGCCCTGTGAAATACGCCTAAGGTGTTACGAAATCCGCCGAAGGTTTTACGCACTACACGGCATGATTCAAACTGTCTGCAATTTACTCTCAACAAGCTGGGCTGCAATTTACTCTCAACACTACTACTGCCTTTCCGACTTTCACATAGTAAGACAGCATATCAGCTAAAACCATATCTCAACCTCTGAAAGCACCGGTTAGGCCTAAATTTTGTAGTGTTTTGGCAAGAAAAAGGTTTATTTATTCCATGGGGTGCAGATTGCTTAATTTGTAAACAGCCAGAAACGATAGATCATGTATTTCTTCACTGTTGGGAAGGGGTTTATTTTTGGGATGTACTTCAAAGAACCATAAAGAAAGATGTACCTATTAATCATTACGGAATACGGTACTTACCCACGCAAAATGAGGAGGGGGTTCCATATGATTCAATCATGCTAATGGGCTTCAACAGTATATGGCGTTCACGCATGGCAGGATATCACTGTGATCCTGATGCGCGTCCTGCACGAATTTTACGAATTTTTTTCCGCAAGGCTGTCCATTGGTTTATCGAGATTGTGAAGTTTGTCGATGATAATCCTGAGTGGTTGCCTTTGATGGATTTAAAGGAATTTTAGAACGACGAAGCCAGTCCCTGACAGGCTTATTATATCAATGTCTTGTGTGTGTTTGTGTTGTCTTGCAAAAGTCGGGCAATAACGGAAAAAAACTTTCGAGGTGCAGTGGTTAGTGCAGCTAGCTATCGTACAGGAGGTCATAAGTTCGATCCCACAGGTAGATATTATTTTTTCTTTTTTTTTCTGCTTTTAATATACTGTTATTCGCCGTGGACAGCTTTTATTTTTCGAGCGCTGCCGTTCTGATCCGGCAACCACAGAAAAAAATAAAAGGATTAAGAAAACGAATTGTATAATGACACGATAAAAGACTGAGAATGGGAGGGCCTAGTCGGTGGGGAGGTTTCGCACATTGTTTCGCTGGTGTGACATAGGAGCAGGGCGACCGTCGACTGACAACCGTCTTGCGAGCGACGCGGGGCTGACACAGACTGTCGGCCGACTGTTTCCGTCGGCGCAGTGTGACATAGACGCAGACATCAGAAAGACGCTCTGTTGGCAGACCAAATCAGCACCGTGTAGCGCTAGTGTGACAGGCCCTTTAGAAAACTGCAAGCCCCAAAGGTCAGAAACCAATACAAAGTGGCTTGGGCTTTCCGAAAAGCGGCCTGCATGACAAAATGCACGATACAGCAAGGAAATACCAATGTGCAGCAGCTGTGCTGAGGCACTCACCTAAGATGATGAGGGTCATCCCATTGAACCAGGATCCCACATAGGTCAGCACCCAGAACAGGAGGAGAAGCTGCACAAGGGAAAAAGAAAAAAATTAGCTGGTGGTTTAACTTTGGTTAACCCTTGAGGGAAGTGAAAGCTTTATGTGCATATCTACACTCATTGCCAAGCTTGGATTAAACACATTGTGCATTTCTCCAAACGTAAAGCCCGTTCTTCATCTCTCTTCGGCATGCCGCCTTTTCAGGGCCTCATTCCGATGTGCCTTCTTCACGTTCTGATGTGCTACTGTAGCAGGGTGTTTGTCCTCCTCCATCTCATGCAGTGCTGTAACTTATGCAGGAGCCCGGGGGCTCCTATTCATAGGTGTACAGTCAAACCTCGATACACGCATGTAACGAATTACTGAATATATCGAACTCTTCCAAAATATTTTTGTCAAACATGTATTTTTAACTTCCCATAGCGAATCCGGTTCGGCATAAAACGGATATTACGAACTTTGCGACGCAGGAGGCAGGCTTCGTTGCACTACATGTGTGTTGTGCGGCGCAGCAAACGTTCAGGACTACCTCGCAGGCGCTGACAGCGCCACAGATGCCACAACGGCATTGGTAGTTGACAGCCAAAGAAATTTATGGCCTCCGAGATCACCTCCGCTCGCCTGTTTGTGCGCGCGGAGGTGATCTCGGAGGCCATGAGAAATTGTTCGCATCTCACAATCGCTGACAGCGCCGCTTCAGCAGCGGCGGCAGCGGAGCGATCGAATGTTGCTTTTGCCTTTTTGGTCTTTGAGTCTTTAGTGTTTTTTGGTTCTAGTGTTAGCAGCGGCGTCGCGGTGTGGCCGTCGTAGCGTTCAGCGGAGGCTGCGTCGGCCGTTGTGTCGAGTGTGATGCGCGGGTGTGCATAATGCTGTGATGGCGGTGATAGTGAAAAAAAGAGCAGCACTGACGTTGAAGACCAAGCTCGAAGATAAAATCAGGGCCTTCAAGGTAGTTTACAAAAGGAGACTGATTGACTCTCTTCTCGTGAAGCAGGACTTGAAGATGGACTTGCTGAGAGCATTAAAGCGGCATGGAACAGCGTGAAATGCGAAACGATTGCCAACTGCTTTCGACACGCAGGTTTTGTTCCAGCAGAGGCCCGTGCATCAAATGACGATGAGGACGATCCCGACGAAGCAGAAGCAGAGCTCCGTGAGTTTGATGAGCCTGGAACGATTTTTCGCGTTTTGTTGGTGACATGCCCGCAACAATGACTGTAGAGGACTTTGTAGGCAGCGACGACATCGCGGCGACCATGGCTGTACTGACAAACACCGAAATCGCTGTGGAAGTTTCTGAACATCCCGCAGACGAAGCTCAGGCTGATTCTGCAGACGATGAGAACATTCCGACTTCACATGAAGCGCTTGCTGCATTGGATTTACTGCGCCGCCACTGCAGTGCTATTGAGAGCAGTGGGTTTGTCCTTGTTGAGTGTTTGCAAACTGTGGAATAGGGCGTGATATGGAACGCGATCAGCACAAAAAAGCAGGCCATGTTAACGCAGTTATTTGCGCGTAAATAAATGGACGTGACCCAAGTAGGCACCCTCCGAGTTGCTGTGCCTTCTCTGAACGAATTTTGCTGTTCTTGCATGTATTTTCTACGAAATTTTATATTATGAATTATGAATAGAGCGAACTATTTTCAGATTTTTTAACTGTTCGTTATAGCGAGGTTTCACTGTATATAGAGTCACTCGATAATTTTCAGAGTACCGCGATTCTTTTCCTCGCGCCGTTGCGTCAGCGATTGGTCAGCACGGGTCACATGGTGCGCTACGGCCAGGTTTCGCCAGCAAGCTTCCAAACAGTCACAGCGTGAACACCTTTCACAGCAGTGCAGTGCGGAGATTGCTGTATTTCGTGTCTGGGTTTTGTTGCTCGTTTGGCTGGTGGCTGTACCCTTTGCAACGAGCCGCCGGCGCCTCTCGAAGCGGCGGAGCCAAGCAGTTCTATAACAAACAAGTTAACATCCTCACGCCGCACCGCAGCGCCACTAACATTCCAAGTGTTTCTTCGTGCACTCCACCACAGACCGGTTGGCCTCCGCCGAAGCTTCACCATCGTCGCTGAAACCCAGGGCAGTAAGAAGTGTCGATGGCCCCCATGGGAGGAGACAGGGTCTCAAAACGCTTTCAAAGCCAGCAAAACAAGCCCCCGCCATTCACTACTACTGACCCTTCCGCTGTGCCCCTCGAGCGCAGGCAGATTCAGCGTGCCATGTGCAGCGCTCCCGCCGGTGGGGGAGTAAAATCAGAGGAGAATTAAGAAGGACAGCAGCCAAGATAGAAGGTACTTTCCAAGATAGAAGGGCGATGTGAATAAAGCCCCTCTAGCGCCCTCTACTTCCAAGCCACACCGACGTCGCCTCATGTGACCTTGAGTGATCACGAGCCACTTGGTGGCCTACGTGACTAGGCCCTAAAATCGCACGGCGACCACCAGGTCACGTGACCTTGACAGTGGTCAGAGGTCACTTTGGTGGCCTACGTGACTATGCCCCAAAGTCACATGTCCTCTAAATATCCTTCAAGGTGAAAACCGTGCATACCCGATGGCTCAAAATACAGTTCAACCCCGCAATAACGAAAACCGCAAGTACGAATTTCTCGACGGAATGAAATATTTTAGTGGCCCCGGCCAACGTTCATAAGATTCAATGCATTTCATCTCTCTCAACAACTAAACGCTTTCAGACTTCAATCCCGCAACAACGAAGGTTTCTGAAGTAGCAGTCCACACGTTTTTTTCGTGCGTAAGCCACAGCAGGAAATTAAATCACTGGAACGAGTTTTAGTACACCAGTTTTAACATCTTTGGTGCTTCCACGCTATCAACAAGCACATTTACGGACGCGGCCATGTTTGTTTACAAGTTGCTGATGAAGACTGCTCACCTGTCGTTTGAAAAAAACTATTTTTGGCGGGCTGTGATTTGTTGGCAACAAGCTCAAACGAGCACGGCCGTGACTTTTTTTTTTCTTTTTTTCTTTCTGGACAAAATTTGCCTGGAGAGTGCAATGACGGGCAATAATATATATATATTTTTTATTGTCTTATCTTTAACTTTTGACTTCGCCGCGCCCGATGGCAGCGGCGACCCGATACAAAGGTGCATGACCACCATCTTGTACTGGAAAAAAAAAAAAAAAAAAAAAGGGAAAGCCTCACTACCAATCCAATCCAATCCAACTTCGGATGGAGCCCAGCAAGCCATGGGTTCATTGTTATTTTTTTTGTCTGACGAGTCGACGTGTAGCGAAGATGCCTCCTCTGACCAAAAAGCGGAAGCTTTTGACACTTCAGGAGAAGGCGGAACTCATCACACAAGCTGCGAAAGGAAGAAAGAAGATGGATATTGCGGAAGAGTTTGGAATTCCGTGCAGTTCGCTGTAAACAATACTTAGGTGCAAGGACAGCATCTTGGCTGCCCTGAGGAACGGAGCACATGCGCAGCACAAGACTGTGACAACGGCGACTTTTGAGGATGTAGATAAGGTTGTGTATGCCTGGTTTTTAGAACAGAGAGCAACAAGGTGCCGCTGTCCGGGGCCTTAGTGCAGCAAAAAGCCCTTGGCTTCGCGTGCCTACTAGGGCACGACAATTTTAAGGGAAGTGCCAGTTGGCTGAGCTGTTTTAAAAAAAGGCATAATATTGTTGCCAAAGTACTTTCCGGTGAATCGGCATCAACTTGGATGCGAGAAGCGTACAAAGAGATCGAAGCCGAATACAAGCCCTGCGACATCTACAACGCCGATGAAACTGGCTTGTTCTACGAGATGATGTCAAAAATGCTGCAGCTGAAAGGGCAATGATGCCATGGTGGGAAGCAGAGCAAGAAACGTATTGCGATTTTGTTGTGCTCCAACATGGACGGCTCCGACAAGCGTCCGCTCCTTGTCGTCGGTCGAAGTAAGAAGCCACGTTGCTTAAAGGGCCACTGTCCAGGGAAGGCCCTTTTAAGAAAAGGAGCCCAGTGTTTCGATCAGGTACCGGAGATAGTCTGTGCAAAATTCTACAGCGACACGCGCGCCGCAAAGCATCGAAAATACAATTCAAAGCTCCCTCATGCTCTCCTTTGAGAAGCCAGCTTCACCGCTCCCTGTGCTGGCCCGACGGGCCCCGATAACGACGTACGTATCGGGAACGACGTCCATTGGTTCGTCTAGCTGACTGACGGGAGAAGGATGGGTGTCTACCGCTCGCAGCGCGCTTTTCCCTCGCCACGGCCAGACTGAATCCAGCGGCGCGCGCTCCCTCGACCGTTTTTTTTTTTTTCGCGCTCGCGGAGAGCCACGCCCCACCTCCCGCCAAACGCGGAGGAGGAAGGGGAATTTGTATTGCGGAGGCTAGACGACCTCGGGCAGGAGAGTGAAAAACCTTTGCGAGGGAACGGAAGGAGAGAGGCAGGATAGAATCGGGTGATTGAGGTGGCTGTAACTGCGTTATTAGTTACTCTTTTCAAAAACATTTTGCGGCCTTGCGTTCCAGGGGCGAAGTCTCACAGTCACCGGGGAAGAAAATATTTTCGACCGGAGGGGGGACAGTGGGCCTTTAAGGAGAGTCGCAGGCTGCCCCTGCAATACACAGCCAACCATAAATCTTGGATGACCCGCGCCATCTTTGGGAGTCGGCTGGCCGCCTTCGAAGGGGACATGCGAAAGGCAGGAAGGTTTGTGTGCCTGTTCTTAGATAACTGTAGTGCACATCCCGTAGCTCCTAATTTATGCGCGGCACTGTAGCCATCTTGGTCTCATTCGAAAGAGCTGCCTTTAGTCTTCGAATTGCCGCCTCTGCTGTTAACATTCGCCCATTGGTCGCATAAAAAGTAGCAAAAAATAAAAAGGTGGCATTTGCAATCCCATTGGCTTTCGGGGTGCACGTGACGATAAGGCGTCACCGCATTGGTGGAGCTGGCTGACGGCGTCTGCTCGGCGTGCCCGAGCCGCAGGGAGACGTGACGCCGGCCGCACTTGATTCCGAACCGCAAGGTGCGTTCACGGCAAGAATTCGTGAAAAAAAAAAATAGTTGATTAATCATATCAAGTGATGCCCTGCCCCGGCTGTGCGCGCTCAGGCCGATGAAAGTCGTGTGCCGAGCAATCGTGTGTACGAACCTGAAGTAGGCCTAGTGCGTTTCCCAGCACGGGAGACTGCTACTGCCAGCGGTCGCACCCGCCGCGACGGTGATATCGCAGGCCGCAGATGAGCAGAAAGATAAGCTCAAAACAGAAAAAGCTTGAACTCGCGCCAACTCCAGCAACGAAGCGGCAGACAGATTGTTTTCGTGACGATGACGGCAGCGCGGCAGACAGTCCGCTTGGTGAGGCAGAATTCACGATCGTCAGATCTAAACAGTTTGCCGAGATTGGCGAAGCGTAAAACATACGGCGGCGATATTGGCATTTAAAAAAGTGAACGGGGATAAGCAATCGCCGTCAAGCTTATTCTCCAATGCGTAAACTGCGGGACATGTCGCCTTCGTAGAGCTCGCCGCGCGTTTGCGCCGATCGGACCTCATTCATAGTCCTTAGTGAATGCACTTGCATCCAGTGCAATGCAGAGCACTAGGAAGCAGCAAACAGCTCCAAATTACATTTCTTTTCTGCAATAAACGTTCCTCACCGTGGTCTTAATGCGAAGACGTAGCAAAACGACGTACGTAAAAAAAGTTGCTGCTGCATGTGACTCGCGCAGTCGAAAAAGTGACAACTGAATGTGCTGCAACTGCAAATTAAAATGAAAGAGGAGACACTTGGATGTTGGAAAGCAGAGACTACATTCCTGGAGGTTTCTAGCCATTTTAAATTGTAAATGTGTGCATTGCACCAGTGAATGTCTGTTAAATAATCCAGTTTCTTTTTTGCTCTTTTTTCAAAATATGCATTGTCGACCACTTGCAGTTTTGCAACTTTAATATCTCGGCACCTATTGCAGATAGAGTAATACAGTAAAAACTCGTTAATTCGACCTTCGCAGCTTTATGCTCCCACGTACTGCTGAGTACTTGCACGTATGCAACGGGGCATGGAATGAAAATGTTTCTGGCATCAAATGCATGGACAACACGGTAAAAATGCACACCAAGATGAAATGCTGCTTTATAAAGGTGTTCACTCTCAGTGGCTGCCTAAGGATGCTGAATGCAGCGGGTGTGCCACTAGGAAGCGCTGACAAAACGAAGAAAATTTTGCACTTTCACCAGTTCGCACACGTAATGTGGTGGATGCCGTGTCTCTTGCATGAACTGCAGTAGAGTCTGCCGCACCCTTTAAGCACCAAGCGCTGCCAGCACTATGTCCACGGTACGAGCCAGCGGTGGCATGCCGCTGTAACTCAATCCTATCAGCCATAAGCAAAGCTGCATGAATGCCTTTCCCATGCCTCTGTATAGAGGCTTTGTGTTTTGGATGATTCAAACAGCCTCTGTGACCCATAAGGTTCGTATAACTGATATTCTATAGTAAGCAGTATGCTGGAGACATGAGAAGCAGAAGCTGCCCAATAAGTGGCACCGAAAAATGAAAAGCTCTGAAAAATACAAGACTGATAGACCCATGTTTAAAGCATGGGTACTTAGCACGTAATTTTTCATCAAGGTACGACCTCAATAAGCAGACACAAGTGGAACAACTTTGGCAACTGCAAGCGCAAGCGCAAGAGACACTTGGTTATAAGAGACACTTGAAAATTGTTTGGTTAGTTTTCCTATGTCTGACATGTTAACAACATTGCATACAAGAGACAGAGACACTTTTTACAGAGACATGGTTACAAGAGACAATTTTTTCAGGTCCCTGGAGTAAATTCTTCACTATTTAGAAGAGACACAACCCAGGTGTGCTCATGCAATGCAGCTGAAGCGTGCCAACTCATACATGATGCACTTCAGATTCCCTTAGCTAAATTCTGCTCCATATCAGCATCCTTTTTGCTGTATATGTCAGGAACTGAGGAGCGCTTCCCAATGATTGGAAAGTCAAAACGACCCCGTTGTTTCAGCCACTGGCATCACATTACTGTCACTTGCGAAGCAAATCAAAATGGATGAATGACATCCAGCATTTTTAACTCCTCGCTGTTTAAGCTTTGATCACAAGGTGAAAGCTCAGAATCCTAATGTCTTTCTCTTTGCAAGTTGCTGTACAAAACAAGGTTTGTAGAACGTCTGTTGCTCGACAGGCAGCAAGACTGTACAATAGTAATTGATGCGAAGTTTGCTGTTCAGGTGATTTCAGGTGTCTGGAATGGCCTGATAAGGGAAGCTGTGAGAAACCATTTCAGACAAGCAGGCTTTAAATGTGGTGACATGATGTAAGAGATCTCACATATGGATACTGTGGCAAGCTTCCTTAAATATGAAGCTTGGGAGAGCATCCAAGAGACTGCTGAGGTACCAGAATCTGAGGAATTTGTATTTGCAGATGTGCATCTTGTGTGCTCTCAAAGAGCTTACAAACTGCAATTCTCGTGCAAGCAAATGGCACATGGGCCATAGCGGATGACTACGAGGACATTTTAGAGGAAAAGTGTCAGCATCTGAGGGTGAAAAGCAAGTAAGAGTGCTTCAAAGGTATTAGAGCATATCTCCAGTATTTGGGAAGAAATACACTCTGCACTAAAAAATTACATACTAGTATGAATAAGTTCTTTTAAACTTTCCTGAACAATTTCCTGTTATTGCGTGTAAATACATTTATATATGCTGATGTGCAGTAAACTGATCAACACAGTGTTTTTAGAATTTTTGGTTACAAGAGACCCTGCTTACAAGAGACATCTTTTTCGGGTCCCTTGAGTGTCTCTTGCAACGAAGTTTTACAGTAACACAATGCAGTAACCAGCACAAAATTCTCCCTCGAGCAGGGGTCTCCCATTTGAAAGAGGGAAATAAGATTCTCCTAGAAGACTCCTAGGATTTTTGTTTTCGCTGGGTGCAAAAAAAGAAAAGCCAGCTAGGGAGCACAGCATTAACCTTGAACTTGACGGCATGTTTCCTGTATCAGAAAGTGGAGCCCTAGTACAAGCAGACAGCCGCGACATGTGGCCCAGGCACTGGAATTTTGCGACAAAGCAACAATGAGGCCCACCTTTAGCGAGTCAACCAGGTCCTCGACGAGGAAGAGGCTGCGCAGACGCACAACCAGCTCATCCACATGCTTGATAACTGTGTCCACCGTCTCATGAACCCGCTCCTTGGGCAGAGTCAGGTCCTTCTCCAGGTACTCTCTGGGGGAAGCAGGACCACTACACTCAATGGCCAGCCCACACACAAACACCACACCCAGTCCTTTGCAGCTACTATAAGTGCAACAAAAAGGCCACTACATAAAAAACAGATCGTTTACTTGTGAAAGTTCCCAATTTCTCATTATAATGTTATGGACAGCAACCATCAGGTAATGGATTCCCACAAATGCACACAACTGGAACACCTTGACTGCCTTACGTTCCACTGCTCATTCAAAATAAAACAAACATGTACAAAGCAAAGCTACGGTTTCAGAAAAAAAAATAAAAAAATTAATGCAACTAGTTATGTTAGCACACAAGGTAGGGAGCGCTCCAGCTTGGTTTACATGACAACCAACAGTGATGATTACAGTTTTTCACCCAGCAACTACTTGCTACAATTACTTTTATGCCATTGGCACGTGTTACATGGTTCATGGTGAAATGCAGGCTTAACCTGATTAGGCCCACATCATGGCAAGGGCATCTTCCATAGTCATGGAGCAAAATGCAGACCGTACAGTTTGTAATTTTAAATACCAACTAACTTTCTGCTGCTCCCTGCTATGCTGTTCTTCAGGAATCCAGATGGTTACTCTCAGCAACCATCGTTTTGCCTATTTCCTTTCGATGAGGATGTCATGAACTCCCTTCGTTTCCTATGTCCACTCTGCTGTTAGCCTGTCTCTTGAATTAAGCCTTTCATTTCCTTAGAGCACTCTGCATTGCAAAGAACTTAAGTTGAACCCTTTCCGTTAGCCACTATGTTTTTACCCCATTGGTACCCGTAAGATAAAGCTGTTACATGCTTTCCTCTTTAGTGATACAAATTAAGTGTTACTGATGATCCGAAAGTATGTGCTAAGGGCCCTCCACCCCAGTGTTATTAAAGTTACTTCAATCTTGTGGTCTGGAGAGGTATATGTCCAAGTATGTGTGCTCTCTTACCACTTCAAGCCCTTCAATACCTATCATGAACAGCTGCTCCCTTGCAAAAAGCATTACTTTAGTTTTCTGCATAGTATTAATTTTTATTTCTGCTTTGCCTGTGGTCCACAATTCAACAACTGCTCTGCAAAACCCACATCTCACTTGCGAATTATGAGACTTGCCACCAGTGCAGAGAAAAAAATACATCAGTACTGGAGCTCTGACTCCTGTAACAGTTGGAGCTGCCAATGATATGAACCCAAAGAATGCCATTAACAGCTTGTGTACAAATAAATGTTACATATAGGCTCAAGGCACTGAACGTCCGAAAGAGATTTAGGCTAAGAAGGACATTGTATGAATAATTTCAACCACCGGGGGCTTTTTTAGCACGTACTGGCATTGCACAGCACAGAGGTGCCTTGTGTTTCGCCCCCACAGAAATGTGCCTGGCTCTGTACTCCAGCAGTGGTAACCAAGAAATGGGGCTCAGAATAAAAACTGATCTATTTCATTACAGACTTCAATCTCAAGGTCATTCGATGTACACCAAACAATGTGACAAAAATGGGTGGTCAGCAGCTAATGCTGCACAGCCCCGCAGACTGCCACCATAGTGCTGCCAAATTCATGCTACAGCTCTTGGAAGAAGGCAGCAGAGCAGGTAACAACACAAAGCATAAGAAGCACACACAAACACAAGGACAACACTGCACTGACAACTATATTGACAAGAAACCGCACATCTTCTCCCTTCACTTCATGTCTGCAGCCAATTTCTTCCTTGTCTTTCACATCCTGCCAGTTTGTGCAGAAATTCTAATTCCCTCTTCAACAAAATGGCATACTGACACATTGGTCTCCCAAGTCACAGATTGCATATGCTTCATAAATTTCCCTTCCTAACTTATCCTTCATCCTTTTCATAATCGTAACATTGTGAATTTCAGCCGGACATTTTTGGTCTCTATAACCAACGCAGTCTTTGCAGTGCACCGCGATATTAGCGCCAGACTTGTCCGATATTGCCATAGCGTGCTCTCTAATCCTGTCAATGAGACATCTTCCGTCTGTCCGATATATTTCTTTCCACAATGCAAGGGAGTCTGATAAACAACCCCCTGAATACATTTAGAGTACCTAGTCCGGTGCGAAGTTTTGCATCCAGAGTTGAAGTCCTGGTTGTTAACCCGCACAAACATCCCTTTAGCTCTGTTTGGTGCCATTGGAATAACCCGGATGCCGTGTCTTTGACCAATCTTCATTAGATTATGGGTGAAGCCATGCATATATGATACCACTGACCACTTATTTCTTTGAGTAAGGTTTTCTTTTCGAATCCTCCGCTTGATCGGCAGGACAATGCTTTCTATTATGCTACACAGTCAATACTCAGGATACCCTGCCTCCAGAAGCCTCTCAGTCTGGCTTACAAAACATTTTTAACATGATGGTGGTATGATTTGTTGAGAGCCGACGTCAATACAGCCTTCGCAACACCTCTTTTTACTGTCTTTGAATGTTGGGATGTATACGGAAGAAACTGCTTGTTTGCTCTTGACTGGTAAGTCTAACATACGTGTTCTGGTAAGAATTCGAGACTCAAATCCAGGAAGCGCAAAACACTTTCCTTTGGAAGTTCCCAGGTGAATCTTAGATCAGGGCAACTTTCTTCAAACACACCATGGGCTATGTCTTTTAGTTGATCAGTCGCCTTTCCTTTCTCTAAATCACACAATACTAAAAAGTCGTCAACGTAATGAACAATCTTTACAATGCCTTTATCTTTAATAACCGTCAGAATCCTTCTGTCATATGCGGCTAGGTACACATCACTCAGAGCAGGTGCAACTCTCGAACCTATGCATACACCACTCCTTTGTACATACAATATTCCATCATGGGATGCAACAGCTGACTTGAGATAGGCTGCAATCAACTCCAAGAATGTACCCACAAACGCCCTGGCTGAATTCTGGAAAACTATCCTGCTTCTCAATCGTTTCTCGTATTCTTTCAACAAGCCTTCTTGTGGGATAGAATAGTACATGTCTTCAATATCGAGTGAAAATCCAGAAAGTCTCTTCTTATCATATCCCTTGATCTCGGATATTATCTCCTCAGAGTTTTTTATTCTAAAGAGATCATCCACATGTACTTGGCCGAGGTGCTTGACCAAGTATTCAGAGACTAGCATCTGCCACATGTGTGCCTCTGACAATATTGTACGGAAAGGTATGTCAGGTTTGTGTGTTTTTGCACTGAAGAATACCGACAAGGTATCATGTCTAGTGTCCTTAACCTTACGGTAAAGCTGCCTCTGTTCAGTTTCCTCGAGAATCCGTACAACCTTCCTCTTAGCAGCTTTCAAGTCCTTAGGTTGCACTTTTCAAAAGTTCTTATTCATGGCTGCCAGAGCCTTTACTCCGTAACTGATAGAATCCAATACAACAAAACCACCTTTTTTATCCGAAAGGCACAGCTTGAATTCCTTGCTCTTCAGTTCTTTAATTACAGGTTCAAATCGCAACTTGCATCTCCCACGTCCTTTTATGCGTGTGAAATGTGTGACCAACTAGCTCAGCGTTCGACTCTATTATTGTTCATTCTACAAGTTCGCCTAACAAAGAAGGCAACAGTTTTGTTTTGCAATGGTAGTACCATTCAAACAAGCATGTGGGCAATCATACACTAACTTCATGGTTTCCCAAAGCAAACACACAGCTCAGCTCCACTCCCAAAGTGACTTGATGTGCAACATGGCTGCACAGACACTTCGACAACTACCTGTGATGGCAAAAAAAAGGAGCAGAACATTTTCTGAGGCCTGCATTTGTTGGAAGGTTTTCACACACATGTCCAGCTAACCGACTCGAGCCTACAACGATTACAGCGGTTACTAAGCCTACCCTTCCTATCCTATCATTTGCCTCCCATCGTTAGCCTCTTGTCAGCATTCGTTGCAGTGCTATATATAATTATAATTGGTTTACAGGAAAGGAAAGGCACAGTATCTATCGCACTTTCTCCGGCAAGTGTAAGTTTGGATGGTACACCATCGCTCCTTTCACGTGGAGTTCCTTGGCACGCGTTCAAGTGTGCCATTGCAGGGACGCACACCGCCTCGGCCAATCAGAACGCTGCAAAATCGGGACACACTTTGTCCACTACAGCCTGAACCATTAAAAAGCTTTCACCTTAAAAAAGTGTCCTCTCAGGTGCTCAAAACAAAGACTGCTGTACTGAAGCCACGAACAGAACAGCCTCTCTAGCATACTTTTCTGCACAATACACAATGAATCCAGTAGGTACGACAAACGGATGTCCTCACTTGAAGGGGTGTCCCTCGGAGGACTTCTGGACTGCCTGGAGCACATTGCGATAGACGCGGAAGCAGATGGCCACCGTGAGAGTGAACAGGGCCAGGTAGGCAACCACGCTGATCAGGGAGAAACAGGTCAGTGACAGAAGTACTGCCAACACCACCCCGAAGACGAGGCCACTCTTCTTGGGCTGCCGCCAATACACAAGCTCCTCCACTGCAGAGGGAAAAGGGGCCTGTTTTATCACATGCACAGAACATGTGCCAACCAACTCATGTCTGCCACCAACATAATCGATGGCCTTCAATCTAATCCATGCTTAGTTCTGAAGCCTTTTTAAGAAAAAGACACCAGGTCATGAGAAGGGTTTTTCCTTGGCACTGTGGATATTAATGATCTCTCACTGAAGCTTCGATTAGGTTATAGCTTTGGTTAAGGTTAGCCTGAACAAAGGAAATACACAGTTGTTTGTTTGTTTTGTGGGGTTTAACGTAGCAAAGCAACTCAGGTTATGAGAGGCGCCGTAGTGGAGGACTCCGGAAATTCTGACTACTTGGGTGCACTGACATCGCACAGCACACGGGGGCCCTGGCTTTTCACCTCCATCAAAAAGCAGCCGCCGAGGCCGGGATTCAATCCCACATCTTTGGGAACAGTAGTCGAGCGCCGTAACCACTGCGCCACCCCAGCGGGGTGGAAATACAGAGTTGCTTCCTCATTTGTACACTCATACATTCGTAAAGATATGCGTATTATTATTATGATATATATATATATATATATATATATATATATATATATATATATATATATATATATATGAAGGAAAGAAGCTAACAGTCGGTGAGGCCAAGGAAAGCATTGGGGATTTTTTTTTTTAATTTTTACTTCGATAATCAAATAAATTAGTAATGTAATCTGTTCAGGGAAAGAGAAATAAACACAAAGTAGAAAAAAAAAACAAAAAAAAAAATGTGCCGATGGTGGGAACCGAACCCACGACCTCCGAATATTGCGTCCGGTGTTCTTCCAATAATATATATATATATGTGTGTGTGTGTGTGTGTGTGTGTGTGTGTGTGTGTGTGTGTGTGTGTGTGTGTGTGTGTGTGTGTGTGTGTGTGTGTGTACGTACATTTGTAAAGGTATAATGTTTAAAAACAAAATGTGGTGGGTCCTCATATTATCCTCAGTGCTCAGCTGACTAATGCACTGCTGGCCTGTTGCTATATTGAGAACACAAGCATTCTGGTGAAAGAAAGTAGCCATCTTATGAATCGAGAGGTGCACATGATAAGCAGCACAATTCAGTGCCACCAAGAAAGCCCCTGAAAAACGTAATGAGCATGAGAATATGCAGGTATGAACGGCAGGCCAACGCAGGGCGAGAAAGCAAATTTATGCTCACACTATTTTTGTGCTGTTGTATGGAAAAAAAGAAAGGAAAAAATTCTGTACTCAACATACTTCGTTTCAACACAGCGCTGAAGATTCGGTATACTCACTGCACAAGAGCTGCACAGGCAAACTAAAGCTAGCTAACATAGAACAAACGATAATCAGGGCATGCCTTCAAATCATTCACGTAACAGACGCTGGCGACAGAGAAAACGTGGCTACACAGAAAGCTGCTGCAAGAAAATAACTCTGGCCTCGTCAGCAGGGCATGCAATGTAGACAAACTAGATGAGATCTGTCAACATGCACTGGCAAGTACTCTTATCAGGCAGGAAAAATTAGCATCCCTGAGGGCAAGTCAGACCCAGCATAGGCATCATCTGCAAGCAGTCATAAGGGAAGTTTTTATACTCAGCTTCACGCACAGCGTGCAATGTTGCTAGTGTGTCCGTCCGAGCTCGTACACGAGTATAGACAAGCAGCCATCATAATGTCATAGTACGTGTATTGCAGCCGGCAACCTCTAGAAGTAATAGTGGCATATGTATTCATTCAGACTCCATCAGTGCCCAAACATTAGTTCACCCCCCAGTAATAATTGTCAGAGGTCTCAATAACTGAGCACCAACTTACAGCTTTGTCCAAGATTTCAATGACAAATGTTATTTCATACTGCACACTGTTTTTCACGAAACCCTCAGCGATGTTTCACACAGTTAAGAGGGGTTCATGACAGAGTGATACGCTTTCACAGGTGCCCTACTAGTGCAGCCTCTGGAGTGGGAGGCACATTTAATGCAAAAAGGAACATAGTAACCCCAGCATTAAGACCCTGCAGGTACATGTGCAGGCTAAGTCCCCTTTGGTACGAATGTGCAACCCTGACAGTAGTGCCCCTAACCTAAATGCAAATGAAACGATATGCATATTACAAAAATAAAAGTCCTGCTTAATATAGTATTATAACGAGATCTCAAAGCCACTGACTGAGAGGATGCTGGCCTGTAATTACAGAACATTCATGTGGACAAATACTATAGTGGTGTAGGATAATGTAGTCTCCAAGTTGGAGTGAATAAATAGCCATCAATTCAAGAATGGCTCTCATAGTGCAACAATGAAGCAGCACAGTTGAGACCTGATAATGCAAAGCACACTTTCCTCAAGTTGCACATTTATCCCAGACAGTGGTCCACACCGCACATCGCCAACGAAGATGAGTAGGAGTGCGTGTCCACCCAATTCCTTTTTGTGCCACCTGAATTACAACTGCTGCATCCTTTAGCTGCGGCATCGACTGAAAAACTGAGCGATCAATCTGTGACTGAAAATTCGAGGCCAGCCTGTGTATTCTTTCATGCTGCAAACAGATATGTGTGTTAATTACGACAGAACAGTGTTCATGCGTATAACTCAGAGAAGGAAGCCTCTTCTATTTAACTATACTGCTAACAATAATTTTCTTTCCAAAGTAAGTATTTAAGGCTGCAGATCTGCAATAACCTATCTTGACAGAGCCTATCAATAGCATCACTGTTCACTCCTACTGATGTATGTTTGCTCAAATATAATACTATTATTTATTCCATGCTAGAATATGCTGTCATAATCTGGGACCCTTACACTAAAGCTAACCCAGTCAAATTAGAGCCCAAAAGAAAGTCGTCCAGTTTATAACTCACATGGTCGCATGTATATCAGTCATCTTAACCAAGGCGGTTTGCTTCCAGTCTCTCAAAGAAACCGCATCTTTCGTTTAGTTAATCGTCTTAAAGTCAAAGAGCATCGATGAATATCACGCACGAAACCCTCTTGACGCCCTTGTCTCGCTGCCTTCCAGCACCTGTCGGCCTCCCTTATTGAGACAAGCTCCACTCGGTAACATTACCGCGACACGCAACGAGTTATAAGTTTTCTTATTTCCCCAGAACAATTACAGACTGGAATAACCTAACAAATGCCGCAGTATCAACTTCACTACAAATGTTTGAAACCCACCTTTAATTTTCCTTACATGCTTGATACTGTATGGCACCTTGTGTTGCATTTGTACTTTGTATTTCTTTTTTTTTTTTGCCTTTTCGTTTTTGTTTTGAATTTAATTTCTTTTTAAACAGCTTGAATGTCTGCGTACTGTTTCCAGCTATTGTTAACTTGTATACTGTATGCCCACCCGGCTAAGGTCCTGAAAAAGATTGCAGTATGAATACATAAAACAAAATACAAGTGTCAAGTAAGTTGGAAGCAAATTAATATTTTTTTTACAACATTTGAAGTATGCACACCACCAGAACTACCAAATGCTCATGAGATGTGCCGTTCAGCAGGAAGCGACTTATGTACAGGCAGCTAACTCCCAAGTTCGAAAAAAAGAAAAAAAGGAAGAAAAGAAATGCAATAGCGAAACTGCATGAGACCTATTAACTGCTTTTCTACAGCCTGCGTGAATTGCAGAGGCTTGCACGGCAACCAATAGGACAGCACCGGCGGCGTTGCACAGGTAAGGTGAATCTAATAGGAAAAAAACAATACTCGAAACAAAACCGAACCTCCACAAAATGTCCACCACTGTCAGACTTGTATCAAATTTAACCGCGTTTCCCACCACTCAAAACCGTCGCTACAGCAGGTGCATGTGTTCCGAGGGGAAAAAAAAAAAGAAAAAAGAAAAAAAAAAAGCGTTGTAGAGCGCCAGCGTGCGTCCAACGTGGCACACGTGCCAACGACGCCGGCGGTAGCAGCAGCAGCTCTCTGGACTCGCCAGTTGCTGCCTAGTAGAGCGCAGCGCGTGCTAGAATTTTTGCAACCGAGCTCTGGCCACGTACGCAGACACCGAGTGCTGAACACATATAGCCAGGTGCGATTAAAGAACCAACGCCATCGGGGAGTCACCATACGGGGATAAAAGAACGCCAGCCTCCATTTAATACATGCGGAGGAAGCGTGCGAACACCAATGTAGGCAGATTAACTGACACGAGTTGGCGAGCTCGTCAAAGACTGTTCCGATGTTCTGAAGTGCCCAAGACATCCACGAGCGAAAGTGCACTGTACGAACCTGTTCAGAACGAATATCCCAGAACCTGTTCCAAGAAGCAGGGGCGGCCGGACGAAGACGCGAGTTTCACAAAACCGCGCTGATGAAGTGAACAAAGCAAAGCATTGCTATATGAACGCGAAAAGAGACGTAATAACACCTTTGAGGGGCACATGTTATTCAACGGGCTAACCAGGCCTGAACGCTCAGGATTTCTGTAGACAAGATGGGTGCGAAAGCACACGCAGAACGTTGACGGTGCTGGAGGAAGCTGAGATTTTCCCTGTCTCCGAACGGAACAAGCAGAATGGAGCAGTATTAAAAAAAAAAAAAAAAAAAAGAAAAAGGCTTACGCTGGGTTTCGTCCGGCCTGGGGGGCCCATCTCCCGAACCACTGGCACCGGTCGTGTCGCGCTTTCGGCCCATTCTTGCTAAGCAAAAGAGAAGAGACTGGCTGCACCTTGGAGGGGTCGAGCAGCAACAGTGGCAGAACAAGACCGGCGAACGCCAGAGGAGGAGACGAAGTAGTGGAGAAAGAAGAGGGGGTAAAAGAGGAGGGCGAGAAGAAAGCGGAAAGAAGCAGCGTGACAAGAAAGAGGAAGAAAGGCGAGGAGAAAGAAAACTGCGGGAATTGAGACGCAGGAACGAGTGGCCGCCGCGCAACTAACTTGCTAACGTGCCGCTGTGACTGTGATTTCGCACGACAGCGACAGAGGAGACAAGGCGCCGAAAACGAACAACGAGGCCGACGACCCTCGGCCACGCGACCGTGGCAGAATAGAAAACAACTAAAATGTCCGCCTATTCATCGGGCTTTTTTTTTTTTTCTTTTTTCGGCAGCGGACTCTCCGCAATGGATAAGATATGGTTGGATGTGTCTGCCTGTTCGCCGGCGCAAGCCAGCAGCTAGACAAACCATTCACAAACACGATGGCATAGCAGTGATTGTAACGAAGCTAAAAGTGGTAGAAGCGCCAACTACCCTATTTCAGTTGGAAATGAAATGCCCGCAAAGAAACTTTATTAAAGCGCCAACATTATAATAATGCTGTAGTATCATACAACGATTCATGGGAACGCTAGGCCATGGTTAAAATTGCAAGAATGGCTTTAGATGCTGTTTGGCAAATATCAATTCAAACATTGCGTCACAGAACTTTTCACTGTTAGTAAAGTTTCGAAATACTGCAATTAGCAGGACTTCGCAGTTAAAGATCAGAGGTGTCTGCTATAAATAGTACGCACAGCCTAAACATTCCGCTAGAAAACCTCGAACACGCTGTCACATTTGATATACAGCACCCTTCGTGGTTGGCAAAGTAGCTCCATGTATCCGTTACAAAGTGGGTGGATGAGCTGCCTGTATTGGTTGTGATAAGGCTTGTCGTACACTACTGCTTGCAGTGTTGAAGTTGCAGGTCTTTCAGGATTACACCACCACAGCGAAAGCTGCACACTTTTAAATGTTTAAGGCTCATAACATTTCGCGAACCCTACAAATAAAAACACTAAAAAATATGCATATATTAACGTCGGACGAAAATGGAAAGCAACCTGCTTGTAGCGTTACGGTGCTGCATGCATGTTTTCTAGAGACCATGAAACAAACCAAACCAATATATACAATCTCCCCGCGCTTCATTCGCGTGATTCGTGCGCCCTGCTGGAAATCCAAATAACATTTTCTCCCCTTTCTGCTATCGCCCTTGAAAGGAACTTTTGCTCACAGACGATCGCAAGTTTTCATCGAAAGCAACTACACTAAGGAGTCGACGCCAGAGGTCAAATTGCTCCATTGTGAAGCTGTATCAAGGTGCACACCAAATGGAGTCGCCCCACTGCGGGCGGCCAGTGAATTATTACAGAAAGAAGAAAAAAAAAAAAAGCTCTAGTTTGGACAGAAATCTACAGGCCCAGAGCTTTGGTGAGAACCCAGAACGACAGCTAATGTACCGATAGCAACACTGAAGCAGCAACAAAACGAAATTTCACTCCGACAAACAAGCAGCGTCCAATATTCGTGCAAACTCGGGCCTACGTTACAGCGGTGGGCGTCCGATTAGAGGCCATCCTTGCAGCATGTAATAAAAGACGAAAAAGAAGGGCAGACCGGCGCTGCTTCACCTCCAATGTCAGGGTCGTTTCACACGTTCTTTTTCCCCTTCTCTGCGAAGCGCATCAACTCTTTCCTCCACGCAACTCGAACAAAGCGGCTCGCCCGATGCCAAATTACGGGGAAAACTACCGCAATGAACCAATAAACGCCGCCGCGTTTGCCTTTACGCGTAGCATTCTGCGGTGCACAAGGCAACCACCGCACCGATCGAATACGGGCACGCAAAAAAAAAAAAAAAATAATAATAATAATGGATCGACGCAATCTGAAGCCCAGCGCCGTGAACGCAAGAAACGTGCAGCGTCGCGGGCAAGGTCCATGGGAAAGAACCTTCAGCACTCGCTCGCCCCTACCAACGTCGCATGCGCGCCTCTTGTGTATCTCCGAAAAGCACTGGAGCTGCGACTGCGGCGTCGTCGTTCAGAAACCTCTGCTCCGCAGTACGGCCAGGCAGAGTACTACTACAACGCCAAAGCGCGCACCGTTTTATATCGCGAGGCTAATATATCTCGATAAAACACGGCCGGTTGTCTATTCAATGCCGGACGAAGAGTAACGAGCCACACACATCGTCCATAAAACAGCTCCTCCTCTGTAATAATGGCTTCCTCGTTTCACGCTCGCGTTCACGGAGAAAAAGAAGACGGGTGCCCGCAGAGGTTGAACACCACCTCCTCCACAGAGCACGAGAGAAGGGTGGTGTAATCGGCGTCTCTCAATGCACAGCTCGCGCCGAAAAACGCGCGTTACTTTTGTTTGCCGCCCGCCATCGGGCCTGTATTTACCCGATTACGGTGCACGACCTCACCTTGTGGCACGGTGAAAATGCGCTTGAACATGCAGGAACACTGCTGTGGTGCCGCCTTGGTGGCGTCTCCAGAGCCGTTCATGCTACTATCGGCTTCCATTTGTGCAGCCTTCCCGCTCTCCGGTGCTCCCAACAAGACCACAAGCTCCGACTAGCTTACCGTCCAACGAACACCACTACTACACCACCACCACAGGTAGTATGGGCACACCAAACACCGCAGGTGAAGAGGACCGGGACGAAGGCGACAGCCGACCGACCAACAAACCGCCCGTAGCGAGCAACGGAGAAGCAGGCAGGGCGAGCGAGCGAGCGAACAACAAATCAAATAAAACGCAGCCCGCGCCCTCCCAAACGCCGATTCGTGCTCCAGTGCGCATGCGCCCTATCGGAAAAGCCCGCGCCGTCGCCGCCGCCGTCTGCCCCCCCCCCCCCCCCCCCCCCGCCCCCTTCTTTTCCCCACTCTCTCGACCTCGTCCACCTTCGATGTCGTCCACTTTCCTCCTGGAAACTGCCGTTCCGCGGTGGTCCGCTTTGGCCTTTTCGAACTTTCCGCTACATTTTACGTCCAATCATTTGGAAACTGTACTGGTTATCGGCAGTCAAGAATGCTTGTCCACAGTGAACACGGAGGAAGTAGTGGAGAGAAACGAAAGTGAAACCAAAGCGAGCCATGCAGAGCAGTGCGCATAACTTCGGAGCAGCAGACGACAAACGGCCCAGTTAGCAGACTGACAAGAAGCGGCGGCTACAGTTGGGTGCCACCGCCGATCCCGTAGCGGCTGCTTTAACATAGCCGAACCCTGCAGCTCTGCGCAGACATCGATTGAGCCGTGAAGCAACAAAATTGTCGTAACCCCGCCGTCGCGTCAGCCCTTCTCCTTTTGCTTTTACTTCCAGTGCTGCACTGATGACGCGACGACGTCGCGCTACGCTCATCGCGCGTCTTCGCTGATCGCTTCAGGACAGCAGAAAAACGGGCTCTTGTTGCGAGTTCCTCCGAACTGTGGAAAAAAAAAAATAAAAATAAAAGGGGGGAGGGGGGGGGGGGGGGGCGCGTCGGCGCGGACATAGTGCGGCGGTCGTGACTTGAAGGGCACGCGCGGAAACCTCACGCTTATTCGTGCTATGCAGCGAACGGGACTTGTCGCCGCCGGGACGTTTTCCTATGATGCGAATTGTAGAAGGCGCGTGAAAACAAGAAAAATGAAAGAGCCCCGCGTCACGCACGACCCATTAGAGCGCGAAGCATGGCTCGGCACCACGCTGGATTAGCAAGTTAAATTTCCATGTTTAACACCTCGCTACCGCTTGCCCGTACACGCCCCAAGTCAACTTTGGGTGAAAAACGCTGTGCCACATATGACAGTTCATGCGTGACGGCCAGCCAGACATTTGTCTAGTCGTCACGCACAGCTATACGCTCCCCATTATTTTTCGTAATTCTTTCTGGCAGCGTGCATGTATACAGTATGCTTACCGCAAGGATGCAGACATGCCGGACTCCAGCCGACCCCTGCAAAGTGTTACAGCGATGTTAGGGGGCAGCATTCTCGTTAGACAACACAAGCAGTCCACACCATGAATATCAAAATTAGTTTGTACTTACGTTGTGGCAACATATGCAGATTGAGACCAACACCGCAACAAATAAACATGCACACACGCAGGCAGACACGGGTTATATGGTTTCAACTCCAAAATGATTATGTATGTAGTACAATCCCCAGTCCAACTTTATGGAAGGCAACGTAGAGAAAAAGAAAAAAAAAAATACATGACTGAGCAATAAAATTCACATTTGAGCGGAAAACAGAAAGCATATGGCACTGCGTGAATGGCATTGGTTGGCTCACTTCTTAACTAGGAGTGCGGAGAACGCCCATGGATTCGATACATAAAAACATCAGAAAGATGAAAACGCCGACTCGAACTCGAAGCTAAGGCACGCGCGTGATTCGGACCAATGAAAAAGGAAAAAAGAGCAGGACGCACATATATGTTGTGCCAAATAGCTCCCATTTCCTCGTCGTGAGAAGGGAGCGCTGAACTTGAACTTGCCCGGGCCGCATGTACTGCGTGTGACCTCCACAAGGAAACTTTCAAGGCTCCGTGTTTTTGCTCGATCCTTACGCAACTTCAAAAATAAAAGCGAAAAATGAGAACACACCACGCACGATGGCAGCCCTGCTAGAAAGATGTCGTGAACTTGGGCGTTAAGCCGCTCAAGCTCACATTTTGCTTTTGCATTTCATTTGGAACACGGAAGCGCACTAAGCAAGCATCCGTGGTCAGTTTGAATGCGTGACGATAGACATGCGAGAAGAAAAATCCTACTAGGCATGCAGTGGGACTCGAACCTGCGACCTCTCCACTCGCATCAGTGCGCGAGTGACGTCGTCGAAACGGTTCGGCGTTCGGCTATGGGCCTCGGGTCTCGGCTGCAAGGTGATCATGTGCGCCACTTTCGACACAATGCGGTCTTGACAAGCGGCGCCTTGTACACTTCTGCCCATTTCGTACGAAGATGGTCCCGTCCATATGCCGCCGGCCGAGGTTGCAGCACAAGACGCATTCACCCATTTTTCTGGCTGTATCAGATTTCAAATCGCACTGCGTATCACTGCAACGACTGGTCAGATGAACTACCGGTTTTCCAGGTGTTTACAAATGTCACATATGAGCCTGCGCACAGCTTTTTTATTATTTTTATTTTTACCGCTACGATTAGCATACCGAGCCACGAGCGCGACGTATATAGTAAGCACCGCGACTCTGAAAGCGGAGAACGACGGGAGGTTTGTTTTGATCGCTCACATCTCGCCCGTCAAAACTGCGCACGAGTTGCGCAATCAGTTCATCGACGGCGAAGCGAGATACACGTGGGCGTGCCCTCGCCGCTCCTCTCTTGAGAGCTCTTCGTAGTCGTAGCATGCACATGCGAAGTGTGAATCACTTACCGGGGGAGAAAACGCAGCATGATGATTTCTTGGAGGAGCCCGTCGTTGAGGTCGGTTCGGATGGCATTTCGGCGGCTTTAGGCTTACACACGGTAGGGGTCGTAGGCTTAACGTCCGAGACGGGCAACTCTGGCGCCGTCGGCTTGGGCGGCTTCTCCTCCCAGGGTTCTAAATCGGGCGCAGCCGCGGTTACAGACGCGACCTTCTCGGGCGCTGGAGCGCTGGGAGGCGGTTGAGAAGGCATGGTAGCCGGTGCCGATGATGTATCGCCAAGCAAGTCCTCGACGTGAGAGGCGCTGTAACCAACACTGACTGGCTTGGGGCTCAGCGGGTGGTTTGTGGAGAACGGTTCCGACGCGGGTTTCAGTGGTGGCGAGCTATCCGTGGAGTTTGGCTGGAAATCTGACAGGAGATCTAGCTGATCGGGCTTGCTTTGTGGTGAAGCGGCGGCGCTCCGCGCCGCGTCTGTCACCGCCGTACCTGTCGCGAACTGGGCGAGGTCTTCGCTCAGAGCGTCAACGGACTCGGCGACGAAAGGCTTTTTCGGCACGTTGGGAGAGTCGTCGCCGCTGTCCTGATTAGGTTTGGCCGCTACGTCGCTCAGGAAATCCATTTCGAGGCAAAGGATAAAGATCTCTGCGCAGAGATTCTCACGTTCGAGATCGCGAAACTGTGGAGCCCTGGCAGGGAGAGAGGAAACCTGTCGTCTGCTACCACTGGGGAAACGGCGCGCAGTAGAGTGTGACTCATGCAGTGAGACGCACGCCGGCGCCCGGAGCGCCAGTTGTCAAAACGCACAATGAGCTCCGAAAAAAAAGAAACCGGAAAGAAGCTCGGCGCTGCGGTGTTTCGTGTTTCGTCGCGATGTACGTTTTTTTGAAGAGACGTAATTTTTAGCGTCGAGCTGGAAAACTCGTATCTTACAATTTATTCACTGGAACCACTGTCAACAAAGAAAAAGGGTACCATTCTTGCCCGAATAAAAAGAAAAGAAATAAATTGTGGTCAGAAACGTACGCTATTCTTGTTAAACGCGTGATTCACTTTAGGAATATTCGCAAGTGAAAGCGGTTCTAGAAATTGGATATTGGATGGATGTGCCCATAGAGTTAATACAAAGTCTTTGTATTAACTCTATGGATGTGCCCAAGTCGAGGGAGAAGCAGGAGAAGCGCGTAGGTCTATGCGAGGAAGCATAACGTACAGCACAAAATAAAATAGAACTAAAAAAAGGGCATTTGGCACAACATTCTCGGCGTTTTTCCAAGTGTACTGATGCACATGTCGACTGCCGAGCAGAGCCGCCCTATATGCACGTCAGAACGGACTTATATATACTTACAAATTGTAGGACACTCGGCGCTCATCAGTACATAAAAGGGAGTGATCTAAAATTCGCTTCATTAATCAGCGTTTCCTCTTCCCCCTATGTTGCAGACAACTTATTGCCGGTTTAGGCGGACGTACGCTTCGGTCCTATATACGAAGCTCATCAAAAGGCTCCCATTATTTCAATTTTCCATCATGCACATATACGCACGACTGTGCATGTACATCGAGTCGTGCGTATATGTACCGCGTTCCTAGTCAAAACAAAAAAAGAAAATGGAACCAATTCAAATCTCAGTTGGTGCATGGGTTGCAGTTGGAATTTACATTCCAATGGAATCGCACTGGAGAGTTCAATTGGAATTAAGTTGCATGTAAAATGGGTAGTGCAGTGGGAAATGATAGCCCAGTTTGTTCTATTTGCAATTTATTCTAGTTGGCTCCAATTGGATAGGCCAATAGACATAGCAGCTAATTGTGCAAAGTCTATATACACTGCCATTTGTGCATAGCAATAGTATCAATCAGTTGGTCATGTTCCAAATGAATACTCGGACGAATCTTTGCAAATAGTGAGCAAATTATGTCATACGCATTGCATCCAATGGTTTCTGCCAATTGAATCCAATGAACATTTGCATTTTTCACAAAGAAAGCATGCCTGATATACTTTATTCATAACAACAGCTATCGGCAACTGAACATAATAAACTGCATTCATCATTTATACTATTGCTGTGAACAAAAGTAAATGGCCCCAGCATGAGTGGTGTACATAATCAAGAGTAGAAGTGTGTTTGATGTGTGTAATAATAAACTTGTTATATGTTACTGTATGACTGTATATGCTTACCTGTAGTCGATTTTCATCAAGCATGCAATTATTAGTTTTCACATGGATGTATATATCAGCAGTCAGTTTTCCTTCTGCCCCAATTGGCATGTCCTATTGGACCCATCATGAACATCAGTCCACATCTCTTCAGGCTCTCTGTCTTCTAGATCTAATTCTTGAAATCGATTCCTCACTTCCACAGCATATTCTGATGGAATTTGATCCAGATCATACCTGCAAGGCCTTCTAGTTTTCTGCGTTTTCCTCAATCGAAGCTTAAATTTGGCAACAAGAAGCTGATGATCGGTGCCACAATCGGCCCCAGGCCAACCAAGATCCGTATAGCTTGTGCTATGGTCTTTCCAGTTGTGATGTATGGATGCAAGAGTTGGACTGTGAAGAAGGCTGACCGCCGAAGAATTGACACGTTTGAATTGTGGTACTGGTGGAGACTCTTGAGAGTTCCTTGGACTGCCACAAGATCAAATCAGTCAATATTGTCGACCATAAAACCTGACTGCTCATTGGAGGGTCAAATTCTAAAGTTAAAGCTCAGCTACTTTGGTCATCTGATGAGAAGAGAGGAGTCGCTGGAGAAAGATTTGATGTTAGGAAAGGTTGAGGGTCACCGGAGAAGGGGTAGGCAGCGAATGCGATGGTTAGATGGCATCCTCGAGGCACTGCAGATGAAGTTATGTGATGTTAGGAAGACCGGAAAGCGTGGCGTGATATGGTCCATAGGGTCACGAAGAGTCTAACACGACTGAACGGAACTGAACTGATTGGACCCATCGCACGCAACGGCTTCACCCACTGGCTGCAATGAGCTAAGTGTCCAAAATTTTGAATTTAAAAATTCAAATGGTTCCAGTTCGAAATTTCCAATTGGTTCCAATATTTTTTTTGAGTGGAGTTTCTGCTTCTTAATGGAAGAAGAAAAAATATTTTCTTTTTCTGCCCAATTAAAAGCTGCATGATTGCAGAGTTGGTTTGAAACCCATTGCCGGACACCCACCTGCCTTTCCCCAGGGGTGTGCTTGGGAGAAGCTCCGTAAACCCTGCTTCAGGCGGGCATCGTTGCCTTAGTTCTTGCATATTTGAACCCCAGCATCAGCAGAAGCAACACAAAGCAGTACATGCACACACACGCGTGCACACAAAAAAAGGGCCACGCATGGGCTTCTGCCGCATGAGCCGCACTCATGGTTGTCTGATGGTGGAACGAGTCACTGACCCATCAGTACAACTTTCCCAAGAATTTCACCCCAGAGGAGCCAAGCACCAGACCAGGGCAAATCTTGTGCCCACTGAAAAACCCGTGGTTATCTGGCGGCACCAGGGGTAGCACCTTGTGCCTCCTTACATTGTACATTAGAAGTACATATGCTAAAATTGAAACTGAACTGGACTTGCAAGAATGCAGGGCATTTTTGAAGAAACGTAAGCAGGCAAGTTTTTGTATAGTGGCCTACACCTTACTGCACTATACGAGACATTTCAAAGGTGTTACTGTGTCCAGATGTCAGTGTTGTTTCCATGAAAAGAACTGAAACAACATTTTCTGCTATACTTTTTTTTTCAGTTTTTTTTTTCTCTCTTTGCATCACAGATGAGTTTATTAGCAGCAATGTCCACAAGGGCATGAGAACCACAGACAAAATATATCAGAACGGTCGTGCCAGCACCAGATTCGGGAGCCTACACCTATGGTTGAGGGCCACTGAGTGCCACAAGCACGTTGCAGTTTTTTTTTTCTTTTAAAGACCATGCTTTCAAAACAGACACAGTAGAATGTACAGAGTTTACAAATGCTTCTACTTCACACCAATCTTTTTTTTTTTGTCAATATCTTATTTTATATACATATATTGTATGAGTAACTTTATGTATATATTTATAACATCCTTTTGCACCTCCCCCATTTTCCCTTCCTAAAATCTTCATTGTGATGGCGGCTGACGCTCGCTCAAGTCTGGCCTAGACATGTGGACAGAGAATGTGTGCTGAGACGAGTCACTTTACCGCTACAACTTCGCTTTGTCTGAAACTAGAGAGGCTCTTCTTCCAATGGCTCGGGAGGCAGGATGATGTCGCGCACGCAGGAGTCGTCACGTGACTGCCGTGACAAGTTGCGTCTCCTGTGCCCATACAGCTGGCCAAAAAAAAAAGCCATCATGTCCACTTTCAAACACCGCTATTAGAGAGAGGCTCTCCTCTAACTCGCTCACACACGAGGCCGGCGCACAGGCTCGAGCAACCGAACCCTGCACACAGCTTGATAGGGAACTCTTTGAATTGGCTCATCGAGGAAGAAGACAAACAATAATCACACCCCCATGCCAGTTCAAAAACAGTGCCAAAACGAACCAGGGGCACCTTGTCAACAAGCTCGTGTCTCAAACAGAGCTCCTCTCTAGGGAGATCCCGTCTGGACGACGGCCAAGGAGGGTGAACAAAAGGCTTGGACAGATGATGCACTAAACACGTCTCGCATGTCAACAAGCGTGTGTGAGTTTATGCTCTCTCTGAGTCCTGACACTTAGAGCCGGACTAGTGAGATTGAACTGGCTCCACTGCACCACAGGGCAGGGTTGAGAGGGGGAGGTGGTAGGTGGAGAGTGTTGGAAGTGCTGCCATGTTTACCGCTACGCCACTGGTTGCTGCTTGCACGCTCTGGGATTCTAGGTAAACCACAAGTTGATTGTGCAGATCTAACGGTGCATTGCTCTAAGCTGCATCTTGTTCCTATACAAACACGCACACTCCCCACAGCGCAAGAGATAAAGTGGACGACCGCGTGCCTATGTTTAAGTGCTACAAGACCTTGTCTGGACGACGGGGCATTCCACGGCCACCCTCTCAGTTCTACCTGGAGCCAATGACCACACCGGTGCCTTGCGGAATACAAAACTGCTCTGCTATAAGGGGGAGGTGAGGGGAGGGAGAACAATCTGGTGCAACACAACTGCAAGCCAGTCTGAAACAAAGTCCATGGCTTCTGCCACAGTCAGAATCTTGCTAACTGCACAGTTACGACTGTGAGGGACGGATGGTGCAGAGTGTCTGGCACCGCCCTCGAAACTGTGGAAAAATGGCTTTCAATCCCGAAAATCGCATGCAAACAGGCAGCCGAACCATTCCCAGAGTGAGATTAGTTTGAATAACCCTGGTATACTGTCCCCCCTGCTGGTTTCTGAACCGATGATCTTTGGCTGGAGAGAAACAAATCAGCCGACAGAAAACACTGCTTACGGAAAATAATTTACACGAGTTTCTATAATATGCCTTATGGCAAGCTTGCGTAAAAAAAAAAAAAAAAAGAAAAGACAACACTGCCGTTTCTGCTCCTGTAAGTGACAAATGTATGCTTGCAAGCATCTATGTCGAAGACTGAGAACTACCCTGCTCTGTCTGTAATGACACTTAATATTGTTGCTGCCCACGACAATTTCGGTGCTCCATTTCTCTATTAAAAAAAAAAAAAAAAGCAGAAAAAGAAAGGAACAAGCACTAAGAACGACTTGCATGAATAAAATGTCAAAAATAAAAGGAAACAAGTACCACATAAAACAAAAAGCACATATGAACAAGAGCTGACTATAGAGATATGTTACCACAGTAACCATCCTGTACACTTTTTACAAGGTGTGCATATGTCAAGACGCACCACGCTGAACAAAAAAAGAGGCAATGGTATTCATTAAATTTCAGACAGAGCCACCAGGTATTCCCTACTGAAGCAAATCAACACCTCCCTCTTAACTCACTGCATCCTGAAAAGCTATTACATCATCGCAACTGAGGTTGCATACACAGCACTGACTTCAATTACAAATAGAAAAAGAGTGCTCAGACTTCAATCTAGTTCAAAGCAATCACTGCCATTCAGTTTTAATGCAGCAGGGTTTTTCCACATTCTTCCTTCCCACCTTTAACTTTAATTTCATTATATCATGGTTCTGTGCTGAACTCTGCAAAATAAAGCACTAACTGTCGCATTCTCACGCCAATCATGTACGAGGCATTTCCAGTAGCATGAGGAGACAGCACTGGTAGGGCAGAGCAATCCTCCCCTTAACCAAACAAGCTGGAACAAGCACTGCTGAAAGTTGGCCACAATCGCCCCAGCCCCCAATGAACCATTCTTCCTTTTCACCTCTGTGGCTGAAACATGTGAAACAAAACAGGTGGTAGGACATCAAATCATTCAGACTCACAGCCCGGCCCCAGCTACCAAACTATGACTTGCTAAGTGGTGCACGCTATGACTGCAGAGAAAGCTACTTACACGGTGATATTAAGCCTGAGCGGACAGTCACTGTTCTATCGAAAAAAAGAAAAAGAATAAGAAAACTATGCGCATAGCTTTTTCTAATGGCTGCAAGCCTCATCAGCTAGAAGACATGCACAGTAGAAAGCTTTTCATGCTTCACAATACGTGACTTATGAACAAACAAAAAAGACATGCTGCAAAATAAGCTGCGAAGTGGAGCATGGATGTAGAAACCAACTTTTCCATCTCAAAGATGCACCTTTCAGGTGCAGGCACTCAGCACGCACACCAAGATTAAACTTTGTTTGGCTTCCTGCGTGCAGCTCAGCCCGACAATTCATTGTGTCTGCATCGTTAGGCGAAAAAAATTAGTCTGTAAGTAGACAGCTCACGTTCCCTTAACCTTGGGCTCAGCCAAAAATGGGATACAGCGAAAAGAGTGGGGCATACAAGTGCCCCTGTATTAAGCTCCATGCCCTCACTACAACAAACTTTTTAGTTTCTTTCCTACCAGCCTCCCTATCACTTTTGTGCGAGAAATGCATGGCGGGGCGAGGGGGGGGGGGGGGGGGGGAGGGGGCTCGCAAAAGAAGTCGCCGCAGTCTCATCAATAACAATGTAAATTTACATTATGTACATGTGCACACACACGTGTACCAAACAGTTCAATACCATCTGATGCACTCATTGATGTGCATGTGAGTATTTCGCAATGTGAAACGGCAATCTCTCATATTCTTCTTCCTTGCCGGAGAAAACTTGAAACAAAAAACACTTGAATTCACAACTCACAACTTCCTCGATACATAAAAAAAGACGGCTGAGAGAACGCAGATTAACAGAACCATGCACATAACAACTAATGTCGTTAGAAGTCGGAAGCAAGTAACTACAGAAAGACTACGGCAATGTTGCAGGAATGGGTGCTGCCACAGGGAGTGTTGAAACAAATATGACCATTGGTTGTAACGCTGGAATTTAGAGAAAAAAAAAAAAAAAAGAGAAAAGAAAGGACTCACTGTGCCACATTTAAAAACTCTCTCAAAGGAACATTGCACTCATATGTAGTGGCTGAATGCATGTTTGGAAATGCTTACGTCTAATGGAGACAAGCAAGTATGAAGAGCACGCTTGTCCCATGCACTAAAGATACCCACTAGATGTGAAGTGAACGCAAATAAAAAGCAGTGGTACGTAGGTTCACATCATTTGAAAATGTGGCAAGGAAAAGATGCTCCACTTGTCTCAGCACAGAGGAAAAACACTTATGACACCATGAAAAGTGTCAAAGACAATGACAGTATATCTGCGACAGCAATGAACATGACCAAAACACCATCAAACAAACACTCTCAACATGAGAGCTACAAATACAAAAAGCCTTGAATAAAACTTACATGCACACTGGATGGTCATTGTAACCTGTCTGCTGTTATACACCATTTCACTCATTCTGCACATCGGAAACGCAACCCATCAGCATTTCGTGGTACAGCATTTATAATGTACTGGCTACAAAAGCTCAAGCCAAATTGAATATGCTCCACAGTACACCACCTCATTGCGTACATCACCTCATTTGTGTGAGCATTTTAAGAAGCAAAATGAAACGGAGAAAGTAGAGGTACTTCTCCAAACATGAAAACAAGGCTCTGCTCAGATTTTGCGGGTATGCACGAGCCCCAGTAAGGCTGAAGGCAGAAAACTTACCCTGGTAACTGCAACAGAGAAAAACATGCTACAGGAAGCAAGAGCAATGTGAACATGCCAGCCCCATTAGGAAGCAGGGAAGAATGCTGCTTGGACACTTGCCAAACATAATGACGGGCAAGGTTGTCAGAAACGCACAGCTTTAGAACTGAGCATGTGGCAATGACAGGTGTCTCAAACGCGTGTTCCTCATGGTTCTCAATGTTCCAGCCTTTTTTCTGGAAGTTCCTGTCTTTCTGTTTTGTACCATACCCTCTATTTATTTATTTTTTTTCAGTCCAACATCAGATGTTTGCTTTAAATTTCTACAAAGCGGTAGGCGCACACAAACTGTGTGAAAACTCTATTATACAGCAACCTCTCGATTCACACAATCCTTAGTTGCTTGTTCATTACTTGACTCTCACCGTGTCCGGGATGTCAGAAAAGTAGTATAGCACACTGCGTCCCCCCTTTTCTGGCCACGAGCAGTGTTTGCTCATGTGGTCCACGTGGAGAGATGGGTTTGAGACTCCCGTTTTAAGCAGCACAATACGTCAGCCAGTAGAACCAGACCAAGTTCCTGGACAGTGTAGAAACACAAACCTGCAATGCGCAACAATGCAGTGTGCGTGGCGGTGCAAAGAGGCTGAGACGCAGGCCACTGTCGGGAATGCATGGCTGAATTGGTACTCGGGAAGAAAATTTATCTCTGCTGTTTTTAGCCTATTGGGAAAGAAAAAAAGATGGGGTGGGGGGAAGGGTATACCCTAAATCAGAGAATGAGACGAACCGAATAATGTGGCACAACAAAAAAGGAGGGGGGAGAACCGAGATGCAAAGCACCAACTAATGAGGGACAGCCCATTGACTTCGTGATCACAGCTATGCCGAGATTTCGGCAAAGTGAGTTGCGTGTCCTGCACAAAAGGACAGCACTCTTCTGCGCTCTTCACTGAAATGTGCGAGAATTTCTTGTGACATTTCGCTGTCTCAGCTAAATGCAATGAAAGCAAGACATGCTTGCCAGGCTGAGCTGGCTTTCAAGTAAACTCAGTGGAAGAAGCCCTCGCCATTATGATAACCTTGTGGAGTGCGCAGAAAGGGCGCAGGAACAAAATGGGTTGAGTGCGCAGCTTGGAACCTGGTCCTCAGCACATGGTTGCAAAGGCACCTCTTTTTTTCTTCGGTGTGTGTACACCTGTGGTGCAGGTGGCCAGATACATTTCTGCACAAGGACCAAAGGGTTGACGGGCAATTTGGTAATGCACTTGACTAGCGAGGCAATTTCTCTGATCAGCCCCAACAATGTGCATTCACATCTAATGAACACACAACATTCTCAGTTTCGAGGATATAAAGGGGAGATGATTTTGCACTGTGAGCTAGCAGCATTACTTTACCTTTGTGCAGAGGATCCTTTAAAGACACCCATTCTAGATCCAAACCCTCTTGAACATTCAAAATTCAAATTTTAAAAAGAGGGGACACGGGAGGGAGGGTAAGCAGAAATGAAACGATTTCTCACATTACCGAATTCTTATATGTGACCGTTCTACAGTAGTCCCTTGCGTTAATTTACACCTAAGCGCACATATCCCAATGATGGATGCTTAGACCATACACCTCAGGCATTGCCTGGTTAGTCCACCAGCAACTCCTCAAGCACAAGGGACTAAGTGATAAGTAAAAGGTAAGTGTGCTTCCAGCTAGGGCTCAGCCCAACTACTCAGGGAGGTGTCATTCTAAGGTGAGCCCTAAATGTGACATGTGCCTTTCTGCATAAGTGCTGAACATGCAACCATGATGATATGTGGAAAGTAAAAGGCAGAAAAAAAGTTTAACCAGGTGTGGGTTCGGCCAGGTTGATGCTCTGCAATATTTGCAGAGTCTAGAGCGGAAAGGAATTGCACACTCAGAGTGCGCCAACAGTGGTGTATAAAATACAGACTTTTCACTGAATGTCAACCTTGAAAAGCGCACAGTTTTCATGCTGGGCGAGGGAAACAAAAAAATAATGGCGCGGCAAAAAGAAAAGCAGCAATTAATAACTTTGCCACATAAGTGTGCACTGTTAATGCTACTGTTTTTTGCCTTCAACATATTGTGGACGAATTTCGTCAAGAAGTTTGTCCACCTGAGTGTCACTGTCTACAATCTGTACAGTACCTAGAGCACGCAAATATAAGGAACAAGTCAAAGGAGCTCGTGCTTGCCAACAAAAGGGAGGAAACACATTTGAGAGCTAAGCAGAAACCGAAAGACTGAACACATGGCTCGACTTTTGAATGACATCAGCCTGGTAACAGCGCCCACCTCTGCTGCTTAAGATGTGAATGAAAGATGGGGTGAACAAAGACAGAAAGAAAGAAAAAAAACTCCACCACTGCTGATGCCAAGTAACATATGTATGATTTGTGAGATTTCCCCTCCTCCAAAAGCATACAAGGGGTTACACAGAATAAATAAATAAATACTACACATTATGAACACAGCGAAAACAGGTCACAACTGTCCCGGTTACAAATGTTGCCGCAGTGGCCACAAATCGAGAAGAGAGAGCAAAACATGATGATGTACAAGACAAAGAAGTGGCAAGGCATTAAAAAAATAATAATAAAGAAACTGAAAATAAAAGTGGAAAGAATGTCTCCTTTCCCATAAAAAGCCTAATTAAACGAAATTAAAGGCATTGCTCTTTCAGGAACTTGGCCACCAGCGGAAACCATTTTGTCCAGCACGCATCGACTACAGGCAATGCTAGTCAAAGGCAAACCGGACAGAGCTCCCATCAAACACACAGAGCGATGTGCGTGGGGATGAGACATTTTGCATAATGCACGAAACAATGAAAATACTCGTGGTAAAAGAAAAGGTTTGAAAAATAAAAAGGAAACAGTAAAAGATGCCAGCCCATGGGCTGAGCACTCAGGCACACTAAAAAAAAAACAGGGTCAGCTCTCAGGACTAGACTAGAAAGAGTGCCCAGATGAACTGCTTCCTTTTCTCTTTGACATCATGGTGCACACACACCCCTGTCTGGCTCTTTGCAGTGTCCTAGGCAGTGAGGAAAGGAGCAGGGAAAAGAGAGAGAGGGTCGGAATGGTCACGGTATCGATTCTGGCACGTGGAAGAGGAGACACATGGCAAAAGTATCGGCAGTGCACCCACAAACGTCTCGACTGCTAGCATTCACTGCGCTTCAGGAGTCAACGCCACATGAGGAGAGTAGGGGGCAGCGTGTTAACTGCCTGTCACAGCTCCCCAACTCATCATCGCTGGCTGTGAAATCACTGTTCGAGCAAGTACTATACAGCCTCTTGAATGTTGCCACTGGGATGGATGAAACAAAAGGAGACTGCCTCGAAGCTGGAATCTGCTGCATGCGTCACTGGTTCCTGTAGACTGCTCCCCTGAGGGCACATATGTGAAACCATAAACCTCTGTCCACATCGAAAGCACAGCTGGGAAAAGACTGGAGAACAGAGTGAAGAGAAAAGGGCAGGAGGGTGCCACTGCTGCCAGGAGGGAAAGAGGAAAGAGAGGGAGACAGTAGTGTGGCGAATGGTGTGTGTGTGTGTGCAGAACATGACTAGAGAGGGGGCGGGGCCCGTCATGTGCGGGAAAGGAGACACTACGTCGCGGGCCCACCCTCGCCCGCAAACCTGGCCGGATTGAAGTCCTCGTTGACGAAAGAGAAGCCCTTGAACTCTTCTTGGTTGATGTTGCGCAATACCTCCTGGTTGACCGGTGTCAGCACTGGCTCTTCTTTGGTGAAATCTTGGTCAAAGTTGTTCACATCTCGCTTAGTTTTCTGTGCAGGCAAGAGAAAGAAAATACGTACTTTTACTAACAAAAAAGCTTTATAAGAAGGCCGAGACACCGTGCAAAGATCGCAAACCACTTTAAGAACAATTTAAGCCATAGTCAACTTCTGGAGAGTGGTGGACATAGTGTGTGAACTCTGACAAGAACCACCAGTGGCAACTGGCGACTGCTCTCCATCCGTGTTGTGAAGGCAGATTCACACTGTGGAAACAGTTGGTCAGCTCTGTCCGACAACAGCGTGTTCATGTAGTGTTATACGACCCTGTCACGCAGCTTCAACAAAAGCTGTCTGGAGACACGTCTCTGTCACCTGGGTACACGGATCGGAAACTTTTATACAAACAGTTGGTGAACTTTTTGCCACACGGAAAAACAATTTCGGTAACGCTGCTCTGCTGCCTCTCTAACGCAGCCACTCACGTGCTCTCCTCCATGCGTAATTATTGCGCTCGCGTACACAACCGTGCAAATCGGAGACACCCATGCTGCCAAACTGCATGTTCATTTGGCAGCAAGGCATGTGATAAACAACTGCATTAATCCTGCACTGCTGCTGCAGCAGTAGCTTTGCTGATGTTTTGTGCCGTCGATTCTGCTCGAATGACACATGCATGAGATAAAACATGTGCGCATGTTATGCCTTCGCAATTCCGCAAACGATGAGTGGGAATGAATAAAAAAAAAACATTATGGCCGATTTGCATAGTTAATCAAATGCGAAGTAGGTGCGTAGCACTGCTTAACCGTTGCACTTCAGCACGTCAGGCATGGCGATCTGCGCCGCAGTACCTGACGGCCCGACTTCATCCATTGCGACGCGAAGCGAACGCGCGGCGCAGCCGCTTCCTTAGCTCTCCTTGCACCATCTTCAGAAATGAACAAAAGCAGGCACAATGTACCTCTTTACAATGCACTGCTCTGCGACCGAAAGGTATGGGGTGGGATCATAGGGGGAGAGAAAGAGAGAAGGAACCGCACATGCACGCCTGCTGTCCGTCAAGGCTGAGGAGTGACTGATGCGAAGGGAAAGATGCCGAAGTTGAAGACGCGCGAGCGACACACAACTGCTCACTTCGGAGAAACACACGCTTGTGAAACACTGCCCAGGGACGGCCACCACGTCTGCAACTGACACGGCGTCGCTATCTTCCCTTTCTCCTCTTCAAGCTCACGGAGAGACAGATGGACGGATGGGTGTTTAGCGGCTTCTGCTACAGCTATGCTGCCGCTCCATTTCCTCAATGTTGAGTCGCGAGACACGCGCGTTGCCACCTTCTCTTTCTCCACTTAAAGTTCACGAAAAGAGAGAAAGAGTGAGCGGCTTCGAACAGACATCGGCGAAATCCGTGATTGTGGCTAGTAGTGCTACGCACTAAAATAAATAAATAAAGACAATGAAACACTATTCTTTCGTTAATCTGAATTCCTAATACACACAGATGAGGAACGCTTGCTGCTTCCCTGTGAAATCAGATTTGCACCTTATAGCAACCTCTACAAATTACCTATCCTTTAGCTTATGCTCATAATACATTCTATGCACCACAAGGATTGCCTACCACTGACCATCACGAGAGCGCATTTTCTTGGCTAAAAGTGACAATTGCACGTACATGCACCCTCCTCTGCTGGCATCCGCACAGTGATATTTCGCGTCCTTGATATCACGTAGGAACCATTTCTCTTCAATGGGTCATGAACGACAAAAAGAACAGCATCATGGCTATACGTAACTGGTCAACCTATTTGCCAGCCTTCGCGTGGGCTGTTGTCGCGCATAATTCCGAGAGGTCGAAAAATTGCAGAAGCCGGCAGCCGAGGCAGACTTGACACAAGGTGGGGTGTTTCAAAAGCCACACTCGTCAGGAATGCGCACTAATTTGCACATAAGAATGGTAGAAACGGAGGGGAGTCAAGGCAGCCCCACCACCACTGGTGTTAACAATATACCCTGCCCGGCTGTTTGCAAGACGTCGTTTTCAAGCAAGAAAGGCATTAAAAAGTGATCAGTCACTGCAAAGTGCACACTCTGTCGGTGTGTTGACACTGGAAGTTTTGCTTGGTTGGCGAACAAGCAAAATATTGCTGACAAATATTTTTTGCGCTTAGTTTTCATTGTCTAAGTCTGTATTACCAAGGCAACACACCAGCAACCTGTCTTCTTTCTCAGCTGTTTGTGCAGCGTGACAAGCTGTAGGAAAACGAGTTTGCTGGGAAACAAGTTTGCGGCTTGTTTGCAAATGTGTTTCACTGATACCGTCCTTGTGTTCCCGAAATGTGACTTGATCTTAAGAATCTAGGCCATAAGAATTCTGCAAGCAGTGTGACAGCCTGAAAGCAACAATTTTTATGAATCCTAGCCGATTGCAAACAAGGTGACCTAAAGTGGCATTCACATGAGTGCTCAAATCCCTCTCTAAGCGAGGGCGACTGTGCTGTCACGCCTTCGAGAAGCTGCTGGGCGTCGCAGCTTCCGGTTTTCCGCTGCTGGCCGCCATCTCCGGGCTTGGGGACATCTCAGCCGGCCGGTACAAACGCTCCCCGAGAGGGAAAAAAAAGCGCGCCGCGGGGTGCGAGCAGATAAGATCTACCCCACCCGGGCTTTTTGTATTCGACCCTTCTTCTGCGGCCCATTCCATTTCAGACGAGTTTGTTTATTCTACTTTGTTTGCTTTTTTCACTGAACTTGTTTCCCTGACTGATAAAGAAACGTTAGTAGGTCAGAAACGGCTGTCTTGTGTACTTCTCCGTTCCTCTCCTGCTGTGTGCGGCTTGAAACAGTCGACGTCTCTACATCGCCCATGTGAATGTGCGAAATCGGGAGCGGGGGCGAGTTTGCCCATCCCGTGACGTCATACACCTCCTTTCCACATTCATCCTCGTCGGAATCCCCCGTGTGAATACCGCATAAAGAGGGCATCTCACAGTAGGGGGTAAGCCATAGGTCTCCCTCTCTTTGGGCTGCTCAACTTGATGGATCCATGAATATGTCAGCCATGTGTGAACTGGTTAAAAGCCTTCTTTTGAAAAGAACTGTGTTCACGATGTGTACAGTACAGCTCTCACATACCACATGGCACGTGGTGCGGAAATTGAACGCAGTATGTGATGAATGCAAGTGGCACAGGGTAATGCTAAGCGAAGATTTAATGGGACTTTATATGCCTGCTGGAGCACCCCATGTTAAAAACGGCTACACCATTTTTCATTAAGTAGACTTAGTTTGGTATATGGCATCTATCGTCCCGAAGTGACTGGAATGGCTTTCCCCACCAAGTCACAACCGTTAACTGCTTATCAAAGATTTTCTCAAAATATAACAAACTGATTTTACAATAAATCATGCATCGTATATCTGTAACCCCACCCCTTATATAATACCCCTGAATAGGGGTCTTTAGGGAAAAGACCAAGCTCTGAAAAGCGCAGTAATTAAGGGCTCCTGCAATTTCGATCACCTAAGGTTCTTTTATGAGCACCGACATTCATGTACCTTGTTTTTCACCTCCACTGAAAAGCAGCCACCCCGGTACAGATCAAGCCGGTGTCTTTGGGGTGAGCACTCTAAGCACTGAGCCAAAATGAGGGAGATATGCTAACACTTTTTGCTCTTTCAGCTCCCAGCAAGCACCTTCCTGTCAGAGCATGTACAAAACACATAGGAAAAAACACTTACAATCTTGGGCTTGAAGGGTGGCTTGACCTTGCGTGCCTCCAGGGCCTCCCAGTCTATGTCCTTGAAGAAGGCGTGGCTCAGAATGGCCTGCTCCCCACCTTGGGACTCCACACAGCCCAGCCGCTTGGCGGGGTTCTTGGTCATGAACTGCACACACAGTGGCCATTGACTGCACTGTCTTCACATCCACAATGACCCTTCCTTCCTTTTTGTTATTTCTTGATTTAGAACGCAGTTTAGCTCTTTTGATAAGCGACATTACTTCGGGGTGGTAATGGCGAAGCAGTGCTCAGTAGTTCATTTTTCTGCCACAAGGTGACCCAGAAATAAGTAAATAACTCAATTTCACACCAATCAACCTGCTGGATACGGAGAATGGAGACAGAATGTCGGTCTCAAAGCCAATTTTGCGACTCGTTTGATCAAAAAGTGCCACAGTAAAATCCTATTTATTTGACTCTAGAGGAAATTTTGATAATTCAAGCTAAAAGCGTGGTCCCGGCCGTTGCCAATTTATTAATTTATTTATTCATTTACTGATTAATACCCCTCAGGGCCAGACGCATTACAGAGGGGGAGTGGCAAAAATACAAAAATACCTTAGTATACAATGCTAGCTACAGTTTCGCGAGACTTCTCATAATTGTTAATGCTGGCAATATTTGCCGGAAGGTGATTCCAGTCGCGTGAAGTGCACGAAAAGAATGATGACTGAAAAAAAATTTGGTGTCACACAAGTTGAAACAGACTTTGTGAGGCTGGTCAGCACAATTGGACACATAAAATGGCTGAGGGATAAGGCAACCGCGCCATACGGGATGGTGGTACAACTTGTGAAACAGTGTGATATGAGACACTTTTCGACGAAGTGATATCATTAGAAGAAAAAGGCCTTTCATAGTAGTTATGTTTGCAGGTCAGTTATAATTAGCAAGAATGAAATGCACAGAGTTATTTTAAACCATCTTGACAGTGATAATATGACTGTCATAAGCAGGATCCCAGACTGGAATTGCATATAGCCCTGTTTGAAGCGAGTCAGTCGCTCTAGGTCTGTGGAGTCAGATGCTTGTCAATTTTGACATAGACAGGCTTGCACCTGGGGATTGCGTAACAGGTGGGGTCGAGCTATAACCCATGCAGCCAGCGATCGCAGAAACAAACCTCGAACTTGATTTGTTTGCAACAGTGGTGCCCATGCCCTTTATGCACGCTATGGGAGGCACGAACACGAAGAGAAGTCTCCCATTCTGAAATACAGCTCAGTCACATAGTTTTGGTTTAACTTAACATCACCTAGCAGTTGTAGCGAGTCACTGATCTTTTATTTTGGGATGGCATCATGCTGTTTTAATGCTTGTGCATACTTTCCTATTTGCACCGCCACGCATCTCCTTGCAGGCTGAAAGGAAGTGCACTGCGGTCGCAGCCAGTTAGGTGGCCTAAAGATGCATCACCGATACTGCATCACACTGTGAAAGGGTTAGCCTTTCCTATTCTGGAGCAGTTCTTTGACATTCCCATCAGTGCATACAAATCGAAGCACTTGACAAAGCCGGAAAAAACTGTCACTCTTGCTTGGATTTTATCTTAAATGCTATCGTACCGGTGCTCATTAGATAAAATTAATGTGATGCAAACGGTTTTCAGCAGTTCGTTTTGGGCCATTCAATAATTTCAATCTTTCAGCCAAGTGGGGTATTTTTTCTGGATCCTTGAAGGCTGGTTAATAGAGAAAAGCACTGCATGAAACATGCTTTGCCCTTTTGTTTAGCTCGATTACAAAACATGCATTCAGCTGCCCCCTTTGACATTGCTTTCCGTTTTATCTAACTCGTTGTTCACCTTGTGAGCTCCAAGAGTGCTTCATACCATTGTGTTTCCCTCCCCTGCTGCCAACATGAACCGCAAGCACAGGTACGCACCCCTTTGAGAATGGAGACAGCCTCTTTGCTCAGCCAGACTGGGTAGAGGACGTCGTCATGCAGGATCGACTCGAAAAGGTCGTCCTCGTTGTCTGCCTCGAAAGGCGGCTGACCAGCCATCATCTCGTACATGAGCACGCCCAGCGCCCACCAGTCTACTGACGGGCCATACTCCAACTCTTGCAGGATCTGGAGAAGAAAGTTTCAGGGGGAAAAAAAAAAGAAAAAAAAAAAAAAGAAGAAAAGAAGTGTAAGAAGGTTGAGTGAGCCTTTCAGACAGCCTTCTGAACAAGCATTCTCCTTGGGCTTTTGCTGAGACACAGAACAATGCCTCAGACTGCAGCTCACAGTTCAACTAAACCCAAGGCATGAATATTCATTTTGTCTTGGGGCAAAGCACTCAGCATGCAAGTGCAAAGAAGAGAGTGGCTATGGGTATGGAAAGGAGGTGGTGTGGGTCAATGAGAAAGGGAAGACACTGAAAAAAGTTGGGCCAAAGCAAAGAAGGGTAGTAAATGAAGCCAGAACTGGGCGGCTCAAAGCAGCAAGTATCGAGGGTGCAGTGGTGATAGTGGCTTGTGCTCTGTGGGAGGCTGTGTGCATGAACCGATCTGTTGGCTTCACTCGATTGTGGCAAGTTAATCTGAAGTGGTGCTTTTGAATTAATGCTAATGTATTTGTCGCATACGGTTTATCATGCCATCGCATTTCTTTTCATGGGGGAGGGGAATCAACTATGGTTGGCCTGAACAGTATGAGACTGTGATGTAGTACTTGCTTTAGAATTTTCCCGGGCTTTCAAACTCCCCTTTCCTATTATACTCATGCAAATAAGGTGAAACAGTAATTTTTCCATCATGCTGTCCTGCCTATAGTGATGTCCACAGCAACATTATCCTCAGCAACGAAAATGTGACTGCTAATAAGGAATTCCACAAAAGAGTGCTTAAACCTACGATTTTTTGCAGAATCACAGAGAACTAGTGGTCTTAATCGTGGGAAAAAAATTTAAGAAAAGAAGGGGGGGGGGGGGGGGGGGGGGGTATTACTGAACCCCAAAACAATGAACTGGCACTGAGTGATGTGTGGCATACAGTGACAGTTTCACACAAGTTCTATAACAGAAAACAGTGGGTCAAGTACTTTTTGGGTAGCTTTGGTTTGCTAAAGTGAACACATGACAAAAGTGACAGACATGCTTCCAGTATACCATCTTGGAGTAGCACCATGCATCCAAGGTAGAAACTCACAAGCCCTGCTATGATGGTGCAGTGGTTAGGGCGCTCAACTACTGTGCCCAAGGATGTGGGATTGAGTCCCGGCCGTGGCGGCCGCTTTTCGGTGGAGGCGAAAAGCAATGCGCCCGTGTGCTGTGCGATGTCAGTGCACGGTAAAGAACCCCAGGTGGTCGAAATTTCCGGAACCCTCCACTAAGGCGGCTCTCATAGTCCGAGTCGCTTCGGGATGTTAAGCCCCACAAACCAAACCTAAAAACTCGCAAAGAACTGACAGTGTGGTTATTCACTGTTCAGAGAGTCCTTTCTGGGTGCAGGCTGCTACTTGGAAATCAAGTCATCTTTCATGCTGCTTTCAACCATTTAGTACCACATCACTAAGGTGAAAATGCAAAAGGAAAGGCACTGCACCCAAAGTGTTGCATATCCTTTGCACATTAGGAGCCTAATATAACTGGTAGGCTCACTTCCAGTGTCAACAATTGGAAAATCACTGCCATTTTAAACAAGACACCTTTCATATGATTTTCAGGTTAAATTTGTGCCAAAACTTTGAATGTAGCAATTCAGTTAAAAATCTGAATTAATTACCTCACTAAATCTTGTCACATTTTTGTTTGCACATTCGAAACAAACAGTCCATCCAATGCTCCAACAAGAAAGTTTACAACATTTTGTGCCTGCACAGCTGCATGCCATCATTTTAGTGTGCACATAAATGTGTACTTCCCACCCTAAGACTGGATGTAGCTGTAGCCTTAACAAAGACATCTGTTCCTTGCCTGCAGCAACAATACCGTTGTTTAAGACAGCAAAATACATCGCATATGTATCTTATCTATACAAGAACACCTGGCTCGTTCAGAAGACACACTGGACAAAATGGAAAATCCTGATTATGGTTTTTTTATGTGCAGTATCTATGGCCACATCACAGCATTGTGGTTGCTCAAAGGGACTCAGGCTATGAGGTAAGCCACAAAGAAGGGCTTTGGAAATTTCGACCATCTGGCGTTCCTTAACATGCAGAGGCAATCGCACAGCCCATGGGCACCTTCCGTTTCACCTCCACCTAAAAGCAGCCACCACCGCAGAGGATGAACCCCCGTCCCAGGATTCCGAGTCGGGTACCCTAGCCACTGGGCCACTGTGGTGGGGCATGAGTGTAGACAAAGAGTACCCCCACCTCTGGTGCAATGTAGTCGGGAGTGCCACAGAAGGTGGTGGTTGTGACACCATCCTTGATGCCTTCTTTGCACATGCCAAAGTCTGCAATCTTGCAATGGCCATCCGTGTCTAAAAGAATGTTGTCTAGTTTCAAGTCCCTGCGTGAATATACAAAACATGCGCAGCGTAATGGAGACAGCAGTTTGTAGATGAGCCCTTCAGAGGAGTACTCCCAAGTCGCATAAGTACCACGCGGAAGGGTGAACACGCACACTTTAAGCTCTAAGGGTTAACTTAACCATGCACTGTCATTTACCTTAACTTCTTACTGATGACTTTTGCCAAGGGCCACATGACACCAGCTCTAAAAGAGTCATTAGCTTCTGCTGTCTTCTCCTCTACTTTTTCACTCACAGGAAGATTTTCAGCAAGCAAACACTAGACAAAAAGTTGGCTCCACACTGTATGCCCAAAACACAATCTTTTAAAAGGCAGAAAACGGGGTCAGTCCATAGAACATAACAATCCTTTTAGCGAAAATGACCATAAGAGCATGCAAGTTAGAGGAGGTAGCGAGAGGCAATTATGGTTCTTTATTTACGGTCACGCGTTGTTCCCCATTCTACACCAGCAGCCCTTAAACAAGAGTGAGCCAGCTTGTTTATGACTGCAAGCTAGCATTGATCATAAACACAAGCATAAAAAAAAAAAAAAAAGAATGTCCCAATATATTGAGCACAACTGACAAGCCTAGAGCTTCAACTAGGTTTGCCTGATATTAATCAGAGCCTAACATGCAGAGTTTGCCATTTTGTGCTTTCGTCATCGTGACAGATGATTTGGAATGGCAGTAACAGTAAGAACCATGGATGCTCAAAAACTATGGAAATGATACCTAAGATTTTTATGCCTAAACAAGAGTGTAACTTTGCATAATAATGCAACTTTGACCTATGTGCTTAAATTACAAATCCCAAAGGCTACCTAAGGCCAGCGCTGACCCAGCCACTGAAAGCAATGGGAGCTCATTTCGTCAATCTACTTGTAGCAGTTTATTCATTCTGATGTCTGCACCCATGAGAAAATGGCACAATTAAGGCAGCAGCCTGTGCTACTCAGCTGAACTGCACACAAACTGTGGTGATAATAAACTGCCGGAAGCAACTGCAGGAAATGTACACACTGAATCGCACGACACTGCACTGATCAAGAGAGAAACGACAGCATGAAGGATGCTCACCTATAAATGACTCCATACTGATGTAGAAACATGAGGGCTAGCGTCACCTCGGCTGCATAGAATCGTGCTCGTGGCTCGTCAAACTTCCGGGCCTTCTGAATCTGAAACATCAGGTCTCCGCCGTTGACATACTCCATGACAAAGAACAGCCGGTCCTGGGAAGAAAGGGAACAACACAATGCAGACCACTACAGCCAGTGTACGCATATGTCATAGGATTTGACAGCTAGACAGATCTGCAAACTTCGTCTCCTCAGCAGGACAAGCGTAACACCTTTGTTTAGCACACTTAAGTTTGGCCACACGTGTGAGTGCCCCGCCCCTTCCTCCTGCACAATGTCAGATGTTTAAAATATTTCGAGGCCCCACAAAGTCTAGAAATGCACAAGATGGGAAAAGAACCTATACTATATCTCATCACTTCCTTGCTGTACTGTGGAAGCTCTTCAGCCAATCACAAGAGTGCATTAAGCAAGTTCCTCCATGCCGTGTCGTCTGCTCAAACATGGTTGCAAAAATGACGTAAATACATGCTGTCTTGGCACCAAACCTGAACATTTGGAAGTTGTAGAATAATGTTTTGTGAGACGTTACACTGTCGCCTACGCTTATTCAGTTCAGCATATGCAAACGAAGCTGCTTGGACAACTTTAGTCAAGTAGTGCCACTTTGTTTTTCAGACAAGAGCCATTTTTATCAATGAATCGACTTTCTTTTGTCCTTAGGCTTGGGAGAGGCAGAATCATAATCAAAAATTGCTGTATGTGAGATGAGGTCAAACAAATACCCTATATGACGTTTATGACCAATGAGCACACTGATAAACAAAGCAAAACAACGACATATATAGCGCGATCGTGCGGTAGTTGGAACAATCTTTGGCACTGCCTTTCTTTGGAATGGGGATGTAAACTGACCTCCTCCAATCCTGTGGCCACTGCAGGATTGTCCAAATCTTCTGACATAATGCATGCAGAATGTTAACGGCGTCATGGTTGAGGTTTTCTTCGATTCGCAAGCAGTTCAAGAATGCCCATCAGTGTCGACTTGCCCTCTCTCGCAATATTGCACCGACTGTTCTCGATAATCCGCATATATTTGCAACACATTCGGAATCTCGAAAATGTTAGGGTGTGATAGCGATAATTCCGGGCGAAACTCATAGTCTCGCGCTCCCCCCCCCCACCTCCCCACCCCCGCCCCGACCTTCTCTTTGAAATCTCGCAGCCCAAAGGTGTATCACGAGTATGGATCTGGAAGGTGGTAGCTAGTGGTGTGCCGTTGATTGTAGAGGCAGGATTTGGAGCTGTTAATTGGGTCTGGTGCGTTGCGCTGACAAGCATCATCGCCCACATTCCGGAGTTACTGTGTTATGCATTGGGACCTTGCGTCACTGTGGTAAAAGCGGTACGTTAATTACTTGTAGTTCTGCTACGGTAGTTATTTAATGTCGTGTTGACACTAACATGCAGTCTCTATAAAGACTGTAAATACCAAGTTCACAGCTTCTAAGTCATGTAACGAGGCTTCGGCAAGCACCCTTGGATAAACAAATACCCTATATGACGTTTATGACCAATGAGCACACTGATAAACAAAGCAAAACGACGACCGAGATGGCTTGCTTCCAAGTGCACTACGTAAGAGTAGCGAAAGCTGAAACTGAAAACTAGCATATTTAATGCGAGTTTACATTAGGGTCCACTTTGAAATAGCGTTTCGCAAAGGCGCACTTCAAAGCATGTTATCCCATATGCTCATATGGCCAATTCATAAAGGCACTACATTTTGCAGTGTCAGAATGTTGCCTCTGCACTCACTTCAACTTTGGTAGTACTGCAAGGAACTGCTGAGACAGAGATGAAACAGTTACTAGCTCAGAGAAAGTTGTCAGCCACCACTAAGACCTGGTATTACGTGCAAAGTACTGTCTTTGTAAGCGCAATTTTCAAGTATTTTCTGCTTCTTTCGACATCGGATTTCTGAACCAGGTGTTTCAAACGTGTGGTCAATGATGAGCTGTCAGCTGACAGTGTCAATCACGTGCCTGTCTTAATATGAACGGTTTGATCCTAACAATTTAAGAGCAAGGCACGGCCTTTTCCTTTCTGCTTTACCTCCCAAACATTGATAAGCTCTGTTGTGATCTAACTCACTGTGTGTGAGAACTACCACCTTTTGTGAGAATATGAGAGAACTGAGACTTCTTTAGGGTCTCAAACAAGACCTGCTAACACTGCCTAGAAGAATCTCAAATTTACGTGTATATTAACACACCCCAAAATTTACGTGTATTAACACACCCCAAGCATGTGCAAGGCAGGCTTGAATGCTAATACAGAAATGCATTTCCAAGCAATGCTACCCCACTTCATATCAAATCCACCATAGTTACTGCCTTGTTATCATTTCATTTCATTTCATTTAGTAATACTGCCAGCCTATGCAGGCTATTACAGGAGTGGAAATAAACAATATTCACAAAAAAAAAAAAAAAAAAAAAGGAGTACAGTTCAGCAACTACAAATTTACTACATTTACTGCCAATAATTGCTATAGCAGAGCTCCTGCTTTGTCTCACCTCATCGAAATCATAAAGCACCAACTATACAACTTGTCTTCGATACCAATCGCTGGTTCTGGCTGTTGCTAAAGCTGACAAAAGTTTCTGCAACAAAAGAACTGGCAAGAAACGGGACACAGCATCAGAAGACACATGCAGAGTCGCTGGTGTGTGTTGGCCTGCTTTTTTGGTAGCCATGACATGAACCAATTCATCTAGCAATGCATGCCTCTGAACAGCTTCCAATATGTGTCACATGCATGAAAAATCAAACAAATTAAAGGAAATGTTCATGACAAAAAATGTTTAAGCGTTGGCTGTCCTGTGACAGCAAAGAATTGCCCACCAACATGTTCCATTTTATTTTTTTTTTCTCAGTCAGACAGCCAGAGATGAAACTGGGCTCGTTCAGGACTGCAGCGATGCTGTAAAGCGAGCCTCTTTAAAAATACCCCTGATAGTAGCGGCAGTTAACCCCCACATCTCTTTACACAGGCTGGTTAGAGCATACAAACTTGAACTTAGTCCCCGGTGTGAACATGTAACACCACCTTTACAGGCTGAAGTCTTCGAAACTGGGTTTGCCTTCGGAAGGGAGTGTTTGCAAAGCCTCTTCCAAGTGCAAACCACTTAAGAAAGCCAGGAGCTGGGCTAGAGAATACTTTTACCCACCCCATCCTGCAGTGGTGATGGGGATGGGTACCAGAGATGCATCCCAAAGCCATTACGCCATCCATCGCTCACGCACTCTCTCAGTTCCTTCTCCCCTTTTTCCCCCTTAAATTGGGAAGAGGGATTTTCCTCTCTTCATTTTACCATCTGCCTATGGACGCTGATCGCAGTGTGAAACCAAGGAACTAGCTAATAAGAGCTAACGCTCTGAAACACTATTTTTTGAGGCACTATAGTACCACTAACCATTGATGACCTCATGACTGGAGCATTGCAAGCATCCAAGCTTTTGGAACCAATGCGAAGTAATACTTGAACAATGTGTGCATTTTATGTGCCACACCTATGCCACTCACTACAGAAATTATTTTTCAAATTCCCTGCGCTAAAGTTCTCCCACATCAAGGTGTCTTGAGAGCTGCTCCAATGTAAGGTGTATCAAGCAGCGGCGAGGCTTACCTCAGTTTGAAAGCAGCAGTGGAGGGCTGTGAGGAACGGATGTTTGGCGGACAGCGTCAGGATACGCTTCTCCGTCATGGTGCAGTCCACATCATCGTCTTGCAGAATGACATCCTTCTTGAGCACTTTTACTGCGTACACTTCTTCTGTGCCCTTACGCTCAGCTAACATGACCTGCATAAGAAGAAGCTAGCCATGTTCAAGCCTGAAGCATGCTCCCAGGTCCAACTCTCAACATCAATCTACAGTCACAAGCAGGCCACAAAGCGGTCTTGATAGAGGACCCCATGCAAACTATTGTCCACGGAACAGAGTGTCTGCAGATCATCGCCATCACTATGAGCCAGATCACGTACATTGCAAGGCTAGCTTTTCCCAATTTAACTAAAGTAGTATTAGGATGAATCATGTACCAACCTTGGTCCCTGCATGCCCACATACTTCCTAATTTCGGCTGCCCACTTGACTCGCTAGCCTTTCAGCCAGGTTCTCCAACAATTAGAATCCAGTCTCCTACCACAAGAGACCGTTGGACACCTGTTCTCTGTGTCACAGACCCTGCCCACGCTCAATTTCCCTCCTTTCAGCTAGGATGTTGTTGATTAACTTATCGGGGGGAAATGGGCATGGGCCTGGTACGCAAAGTAAAGGCAAACAAGCAATAGACTTTTGGGTTACCAGAGTGAATTCCAAGTGAAGTCAAGTAGAACAAGAGGCAGCAAAGAGCCAGATGTGCAGATAAGATTATGAATTTTGTGAGGATAAGGTGGTTGCAGCCATCAGGAGATACCTTTCAGCTGTAGCAAATATAGCTGTGCTAATGATGTTAATTGTCATTACCCTTAGCTTGTTCTCTAATCTATGCTGCTCTCTTTCTGCTTTTTAGTACCATTTGCCTTTACACAGCTTGCTGAAGCTAATTTCGAAGTCCTTTTTTAGCCACCAAGTTCTGGTCGTACAAGCAAGTACAGGGGAATATAAACATTCTATGCTTCCTCAATAAGAGTAGCTCCTTGCAGTTGCTTTGAGTGAAATTTTGTACACTAGCAAATATTGAGCATTTATTACCTCAGCTAGCTCCACAACACTGCCCACCAGTGCTTGTGTGAACTCCTACAAGGCATCAGGTATGAATGCCGATCATTTCTACCTTTTCGAAAGTGATTCATACTTTCACTGTTAGAAGCCACACAAACAGCAGGTGCCCAAAGCTGGCACTTGGCGAATGCGTGCACACCTTTCCGAAGCTGCCCTTGCCAAGCACTTTGATGAAGGTGAAGTCCTCCAGACCAAACTTCCGTGGCCGCCGGCTATCCCGGCTGCTTGGAGTGGGAGAGAATTTCTCGACAGGCTCACCGCCCGTGTCCGGCACCTGGAGCGACAGCTGCCCGTACGAGTCCGTCAGGGACAGCATGTCGTAGCCCCCAAAGCTCATGCCTGCGGGAAGAGATGTCGCAAGCACGTGCACAAACGAAAGGGTGTAAGCAGCACAGCCTACAAGTAATGTCTATGAGCACAGCCTAAGAGCATAGCGTAGCAATACATCAACCTATACTCATGATACAAGTCAAGAAAACAACAAAACTCCCCGAAGGAAGGCCTCCAACCAATGGCATTGACAGGGAGGAACCGCCCAGCAAGTGAGGCATAAAAGAATTCCCCTCTCTCGTGGCAGTATGTATCCAGTGTTCAGTCCCGAGCTAGAAACTGCTCAGCCTGGGGAGACATGAACGAAGATTTGTCCCTTTGGAGAGGACCAGCATTGAGAACTAATGCCATTGTGCAGAGAACCTCCTTTAAGTGGTTTTGATGCTGCATTCTTGACTTGTGACCAATTTTATAAATGCACAGCATAAGAGCACTGCCTAAAAGCACAGCCTGTGAGTACTGCTGAAGAGGACAAGCCAAAAAAGCACAGGCCAGGAGTATACTACCTTACAAGCAGAGAGTAAAAGTACAGCCCAAAACCACAGTCTTTGAGTACTGTCAAAGGCGACAGTCCAAAAAAGTGCAGCTCAAGAGTAAACCAGCCTATAAGCACAGCGTACAAGTACAGCCTAAAAACACAGCCTAAGAATATTGTCGAAGAGAACATTAAAAAAATAAAGTGCATCCCAGTACTATACCAGCCTACAAGCACAGCCTAACAGTGCAACTCAAGAGCACAACTTATGAGCACAGTTCAAAAGCACAGCCTGGGAGTACCAGTGTGGACAAAAGTAAACGGAGCATGCAATTTCCATCAAAATTTTTTTACACGCTGCATAACTGAAACTGGAAGTCGTGGTATGTGTGAGCCGGTATTAGACACCCCTGCCCTTTCACTTAGACAAATATTCTTCTCTTATCTCCAGTGCAGAAGACGTTATTTTAATTTGAACGAAAAAGCGTGCTCCGTTTACTTATGTCCGCACCTGTACATCAGCCTAAAAGCACTGTCTAAGAGCACAGCCTACCAACACAGCTATGTAGAGGCAGTAATGAGCTACAAGTACACATCTGAGTGAACACTGCAGCCTAGGGCAATGTATTTCAAAGACAACTGTTTTAGATATTCTGCATCTTACCTGGCATTCCTTTCTCTTCATCTGCAGTGGCTGGCAGAGGGGATGTGTGCGATCTTTCAGACACGGATTGCGACAACTTGTTGGGAGATTCACTGATGGAGGTCTGTTGGGTAGCACATACATACATACAAGAAAAGAAAAGGGAGACAGGCAACATGATTGGCTAATGTCCAACACTGGTCCCTTTTAAATTTCCGCAGCATGCGAAGATAAGCTGAAGCAGTAGAAGTGGTTGAGGCTATTCAGATACCATCATTGCATGACTTGCACGGTGCATGAAATCCCCACTGCTTGCTCCACAGTATTTGATACTTTGGCGAGAGCAACAGTTCTAGCTGTCATAAAAAGGTGCCCCCATCCAAACAGTTGTTTCTTTACTTGGATAAGCTGAAGCAGTTACTAAGATAGGCGAGTTGGAGACAGTTTACAATAAAAAATAGCACGAGAAAAAGGAAACAGACATACAGAGAAGAAATACATAGCCACAAAGCACCATATGCATTTCTTGTGCAGTCATTCGGTTTTTTGTACTGAGTGCACTTTTCGAATATTGTACCACCTAGACATTGCTGCAGCTAAGTAGGAACTACAGCTATACATGGCAGTGATGCAAAACTATCGATAGTATTATCTGTAGTATTTTGATGGTGCTTTAGATAATATAAATCAACCACTCAAACTCATTGCAGCATAAACTTGGTTCTCTGAGTGCATGGTGTGGCGGTAATTATGACAGGACTCTCCATTATCGCAGTCCATGCATCACAGAGACCTGCAGATGTACAGTACTTGTTGAAAAAGATTAGCACTAGTTACGTGTTTCCGAAGCGGCTGACAACAATGCTCGGCACAGTTACGGATGCACCAATAACAAAAGTGCCAATCCTGCTTGCAAAGCACGGCAATGTGCCAGCTACACGGTGCAGTTTTCGCCGCTCTGGTGACATGACTGTGTTAATCTTTTTTTCACCAAACTGCACCCTAGGTAGAGTTGCTGAATAAAGTGCGTGTCACAAATGTACCATTTGTGCAGGCAACAGCAACACTAGATGCACTGTCAAGCGTGTCTGCTTCCAAGCCGAAATCTGTTGGAATTAACACATCAATAGGCATGCTTGCAGAGATCCATGCTCTCTGCAGTATAGCTGCTGCTTTCAAAACAGTAGCAAAGGCCGGCTGTGCCAGGTGAGCTTATACATAACATTTAGCGTCAAGATGCAGATGATGTAGATCATGGTAGTCTAATAATTGCCAAATTTTCAAAACACATAACAGCAGCATTGTTCAAAACCGGTTCTAGTTTTTTAGCTGCATGATATTTCAGCCTGTGTTGTTCTGGAGCGTTTCAACCTTATGAGAGTTTGCGAAAAGAAGTAATCGATATTGCGAATAGAGTTTCGTGTAAGAAAATGAAATATATATATATATATATATATATATTCATAAAAACTATAGAGTAGTGCGTTATAGGTAACTTTTTTTGTTTTTATTTTTTCTTGGAGCCTCAGTGCACTCTAAAGGCATCAAGTCCATATCAATAAATAGGTGTAGAGGGATAGACCTTTCTTTCTCCTTCTACTTTTTCTATATGCAAGAAACGTCACAAGCAGCATATGCACGTTAGAAGTCACACTGCTGTAGCCTTCCACAAGCTTGATTACTTGCCCAGTCAAGAATTTCATTGCGGAATTAAATAATTTATTCCATTTGCCAGAAAATTGTTCATAAATTACACGAGCTGAAAAACTGCTAATAGTAGGTTATCGCAAATGTTTTCCCAATATCGCTGGACAAAAACTGCATAATTATTCACAGCACTATCCGTAGTGATACTAGTGATTTTACTGTCGATTGCACCATCAATATTTTATAGACAGTAGCACAATCAATAGCTTTTTACAGCATCAATAGTTTAAAATAGTATTGATAGTCAATTTAGTGATAGTTTTGCATCACTAATAGATGAAAGCCATAAATGTGCTTCTTTTGCCTACAGCCAGCAAGAAATTCTTTAATTCATTTTATTTAAATGTGTTCCTTCTTAAGCGGTGCACTGCGTTCCGAGTAAAAAAAAAAAGAAAAGAAAAAGAAAACTGATTTATGCAACTGCATATTCCAGCAGCTTTGCCATGAGAATAAGAGATGGTGGGCCAGCACCTTTTTTGATGCAACCGCTTCCACTGCTTCAGCCAACGAGGAGCGGGGTAAGAATATCAACTTTCACAACCGATTTCTTTAGCATCCCACATGCACTTTTATTCATTGCAGGACAGACCATAGGCACACAGTGCCCTTTTGTGTATGGTGCCATGCATGCTCGATGTGCTGAGGTGCATGTGTTGCGTGGGTAGGCCTGACACATGAGTAGCCTAGTATCCAAAGAGCGAAATGGTAATGCCGGTAAATAGACTGCGCCATGGTTGAAAAAAAATAAATAAATTCTTTACCACTTTATTTTTTTTTCTAGATGTCACCACAGCAATCATAGTTCCTATGCAGGATTCCTTACAGTTGATGCACCCTCTTTTTCTCTGCCATATCTTCAAAAGTAGCCCACATACAAAGAAGCTGGGCTGTTTCAGCAGTCAAGAAGAAAAGCTTAGGAGTTTGCAAAGTCAAAGGATAAATTACAATGCAAAGCAGGCAGAACTATGTAAAGCACAGTAAAAACGAAGTGTTTATATAATTTATATAAGCCGCAGTCATATGCCGTTAGGACGCTGGGACCACATCATCGTTCACTCCTCGATTTCATTGCATCAACCAACCTTTTTTTCATTTATTTGACCACACCCTTCATCCATCATAACATTCCTTTTATGCCCTGAGGCAATAAACTTCGAAACAAAAAAAAAAACAGTGTTTATCTGGGTCTTTTATTTTGAGATTTTAAAAGCAACACAAACAAATATATAATATAACAGTACATGCAGCAGAAGCTGTTTGCACAAGCATGATATAAAATGTGGGTACATTCGCATTTCCAGTCCCAGACTACTTGCTGACAGGTATCGGCTTATGCTCCGACAGAAAGCAACGCGGCGGTCACATTGCTTTGCAAGCACCCTCCATCGTTTGCCAACCATCAGCCACTACGACTCGGTTCTTTTGCAGTGATGCTGCAAGCACGTTTATCTTTTGGTGTACGTGTAATACTAAAGATAGATAACAGAGGCGGAATAAATTAGTGCTTTTCGCGAACGAAGCATGACATGCCTCAATGTGAAGCATATTACAGAACTCAGTTTGGCAGGGTTTGTTTGCCGTTGCAGCTCAGGAAGTACTTCAAGGGCCCAGCTCACTGCACTCGAAAGCAGACGAAAGCATTTACAAAAAGCATTTACATCAAGCGTTAGCTGCCCCAGTACAAAGCGGTTCGCTTGCGACCCTTTCAGAACTACATGCTGAAAAGGTCGCGAAAAAGCTGAAGAACTGGACAGCACGAATGAACAATCTGTTCTCGGGGCTCTGTACGCTTCCGTATGTCGTGAAATTCAAGACAAGAAAGCGAAGACGCAAGATTCAAACATCTCACAGCTGCTTAGAGAGATTATTGATTCATGGTTTAGCACACAATATTGCATACAGAAACACAAAAAGTACTCAGAATGCACTCGGAGTCTAACTCATAATGGCCGCTGGTCCAAGCGCTGTACTGGTGGGCAGAGCTGCCCGAAGAAAAATAGAACACCAGACACCTGTTAGCAAGTAGTCTGGGACTGCCCGTGAATAAAAATCGAACATACTGTGTCGACAAGAAATAATAAAAAAAAAATTTAAGGCCGAATCTTAATTGCTGAAACAAAGTTTCATCATATGTTCTGCCTGCACAACAAAGGTATGACCATAACTATAGATTACTTTTTGCTTTAGCTTGACTTGAAATGGTGAGGTGAAACACAGTTTCTGGATACTAACCTACCAGAAAAATTCAGCTTTAAGATGACAATGTTTCCATGCTGTCTTCAAGTGTCCCCTTGTTTTAAACTGCCAATTACACAACAGTGCAGTGACTTGTTTGCCTGAACAAAGTGGACAGTCTACTCATAAAGAATGGCGCCGAGGTTATTATTGCTTCATAAATGAAAACTGTTCCCTGCATCCAATGAAGGGCCTCTGACCATTTGCGTCAACCTACTGCCAAGGCATCATAGTCAACTGTCTTATCCACTCATGAAACATTCAAGGTGGTTGGCAAACATAAGGTGACGTCACGACCATGGCTGTAGCCACAGGTCTCAGGGCTCCCTCTGTAAAACCTTTGTTGTCCCATTCTTCAACTGTGCCCAACTGCAGAGCAGAAGTCTTTCATGCATGTGTGGCGCTGTTGGTCAAGACTAACAGAATACCCCATGCTAGCATTCTGTATATATTTAGGATATTACACTACAGCACAGTCTGTTCCTCAGCACGGTGCCTTCTGAAAAGGCTCCCCTATTATACAACTTGTCCGGCTTGAATGTGTTTTGCAAAGATGCCGTTTTATTGCAGAGTTTACGGAGTATGGTTCGATTCCTTGTGGCAGTGTAATTAGTCAGCTAAATTCACTTCATGGGAGTGAAAGTAAGCTTCAGGGGTGTTAGCTTAACGGTTAGCCTGGCTACACCTTTGTACTCAACCTCCAATTTGTGCACCATATTGTGGCCTCTCTGCTTTCCACTGTAACTGCTAGGTGCTCTGCTGTGAATGTGGATCATAGTTCTGCTAGGGCAAAAGTATAAACGCTCAAATGACACACTGCCAATTCTGGGCATCGCATCACATTTAACAGAATGTGCAAATGCCTGTCTACTGTAACAGCGATTAACAGATCTTTATTTGGCAAATCTGAACTCATGTTTGACAGCAAATATTACAGCCATTCACTACCAGGTAGGTCGCCTGTCCTTTCTGAGCAAATCTTTCACGAATCTCACAATGAGTATTGTGCTTTGCATGATGTCATAGCTTACTGTTCCGTAAGAAGCAAATCAACTGACCAAACGTGTACAAATCTCTGACTTAATGCTAGCAAACTACCAAGCAGTTTAGGCCAGGGAAGCAAACACCCCAGCAAAGTTGTGATACATTACAAATGAGGTTTTTTGATAAAAGTTTGTTGTGGTAGCTGGTTAGTGACTCTGGCAGGGAAAATGCACGAATTAAACTAAAATTAGCTTTCTGGTAATTCGGTGTAAATTTTCATTTATAACTGCCATATAAAATAGTGATGTTCACAATGGAGGTCATATTCGCCATGTCCACCACTGTATAGTGTGTCCTCGCTTGTTAAGACTGTTTCTTTTATTTTGTGCTGCCAATATGCATAAAAATGAACTAGGCCATCCTTCACCTGCCTTGCATTCACAGCCCACTGTTGTTGCACAATGACAATTCAAAACCACATATCGTCGCTTCATGATAATGAATTGTTATTCACAACAAATCTGAAAACTAGGTATGACCTAGCAGTGTACACACGTCATCGAGTGTGCACAGCATGACTGTGAGATGCAAACTTTGTATGCCAAGGTAAATCCTAAACCATTGCACAAAAATGAATGTGGCACAGCACGGAGGAGTACCAAAGAGTGGGCAAAGTAAGCACGTATGCAGGCTATGGTGGTGCAGTGAGATAAGGTGACATATATATTATATATATGCACGTTTGTGTACATACGGACAGTGAGAGAGAGAGAGATAAAAAGGGATATGCACCTGGTTATATATCTCTTGGGTGAGGGATATTCCTTGCTGAAGAGTGGACACAAGACAGGGCGGGGTCGAGGCAGGAAGAAAAAAAAATAATAGAAAAGACGAGACAACAATGCTGTGAACGACCAATTGCGAACACACGTACACAAGAAAGCACAGTTCTTCGCGCAGACATAAAATAAATTAAAAGTTACAAAAAAAATGTGTATGTGGAAGCAAAGGAACTAAGAAAGCAAAAAAAAAAAAATGAAATAAAGCAATCTATGATATCTGAAGAAAAAAAAAAATGCTGTGTAAAAAAAAAAAAAAAAGCCAGTGCAATGACCACCATGCAAGGTCCGGTTCACAAACATGATTGCTGTGAAGATATTCAACCTGCACACAACAAGCAATGCCTGCAGAACTACATCAACAGCATGCAAATCTTTCACAGCTAGAAAATGCAATGAGTGATAGATGCAAGGCAAAATAATAGCCATATGGCAAAAAAAAAAAAAAAAAAGGAAAAGAATAAAGACAGAAACGCGATCTGAGAACAGACTGACATGAACATGCCATAAAACAAATTCCAGAATACTATCATTTTCAGGGCTCTTTTTGGGGAGGAGTATTTAGATATTTCTACAAAGGAAAGTTGTGTTACTACTATGCTTTTTTAATTAAAAAGCACAGATGTGGCCAGATTATTACCATTATAATGGAAGCCCCTGAAAACAACTTGCTGAGCCTTTCTTGACTTTTTGTTAATTCTATTTCCCCATGCAAGTCTAAATTCACACTGAAACCTCACCCAACGAACACATTTCTCGAGCCAGAAATGCAAGAAAGGAAAAGTGTATTGACTTTAGCCTAGTCACATAGCTACATTAACCATGGTGAAACTAAAGTTGACAGCATATATGAGAGCAAACAGCTGCACACGACACTTGTTGATGTTTGCATTAGGACTAAAACCTTTTTCTTTACCATTCTGAGCAGGAGGTGCTCCAAGACCTTTGCCACCTGAATTTGCTATTGTGCAGTATGAATCAAAGCCTCCAAAAATGCTGGAAGAAACCATCCATGCAAGAAGTGCACCTGGTGTCCGATCTACAATTTGCATTAGTAAGAAGATCTAGAACCAGCACTACGATGGTTTACAAACTCAGGTAGTAGCTACCTTCAAAGGTGGCACTACCAGCAAAAGTGGTGCTAGACAGAGAAGGCACTGGCAGGCAATGACGCGTAGCCTAGTTAGAAAGAGTGGTATGCTAGCTAGCATGCACGATGCCACACTACAGTGCAAGGCATAGGAAATCTCGCACAGTACAGCAAAAAACAATAAATAAATAAAAGGAATTCAGCATGCGCACATAATGTGCAGGCACATAGGCAACATTTTCTAGTTAGTAAAGCATTTTCACCCTAGGCCACAAACGTGGTGCCTCTGCAGCCTTAGACAACATCAAGCAGATAAGCAGCTTCTAGCTGATGAGGGCAAGCTGCTGCAGCTTCAAAGAATCAAATCACAAATTGCAGCAGCTCCCACCGACCCTGTAAACAGCCATTTCTGAAAGGGAGAGGAGCTTCAGCTTGATTTGCCTTCACCCGTCTATTTCACAGACTACAACCTTTGAATGAACTGCCATCCTTCTTCCCCTTGGAATTGTTTCCCCACGGTGTCGAGTCTTCACTAGTTGCCCTAAGCATCATGTTGATAGCAACAGGCTCAACACTACCACCACAGATGGCATGACTGCTGCAAATGCTGGAAAAGGGTCTCTCTCTTTTAAAAGCTAGGTAACTTGTCACAAAAGCAGAGCAAAGCCTTATGGGAACTTATCCTAGGAGCTTGTTCCATCCGACCTTTGAGTACATGCTGTGCTGTGGGCAAACACTCGCTCATAACCCTACTATTGAGTCAAATGACCTCGATTACTAAGTGCATTTTGTTGCTAATTCAGCATTACTGTTGCACTAATAGTAATAAATTCTCTTTTGGCGTCAGCACATTCCAAAGGCCCGACCCGCCGTGGTCGGCCTGCACTCAGTAGTGCTCGCAATCCCAGGGTGGAGCCAGTGGTTTGAGTTGTCAGCCACAAATGGGTGGGGAAAATGTAATTATCCTCCTACTAACCCCTACAACCCTCCTTATGTCCCTATTTATGCCCCTGTATGTGTCCTTATTTCATCTCATACATTTCTTGCAGCACTATGACAGCTAGATACAGTGTTGAAACTGGCAACTGGCTTCTTGTAGCAGCTTTTGTAGCAGACGAAATCACAGTTTGCAGCAGAAATTTCAAGTTTTGTAGCAGGAAAAATGGCATTTTGTAGCTAATATTTGAGCATTTGTGGCAGAAAAAAAAAAAAAAATGTTTTGTAGCAAAATTTCAAATCTCGAGACGATTAAATAAAGAAGGCTTGTTTTATTTCCGGAACCCAATTGCTCAGATGTTTATAATAGCCATGCAAAAACAAGCTTCAGGCTGAAATGCAGCTTAAAGTGCAGTTCTTTCTTTAAAAAGCCCGAAATTAAGCAAACAGGGGACTTTGCTAAAAACAAAGCCGTTTTTATTCAGAGGGAAGGCATAACAAGATGCAACTACACTATAAACACCGCAGCCCTGTAAAGAAGGTTGCTAGCTGTCTTAATAAAAGCTCTCTGTAGAAATTCAGAACTGCCACTTCTTAAAACTGCAATTTTAAGACACTATTTCTTCTCTTGCCTTGATGACTCCAGCTTGGACAGTGCCGCTGCGAGCCTTTCCTGTCCATCCTTCAGAAGGGCTTGTCCACTCTCAATGTCTACAAATTTTTTAGACTTGACACCTTTTGAGAAAAGCAGCTCAGCATTGGTGCTCACATTCCTGGCCAGCCTGATCCCTTCCTGTACCTTTTCCTTATTCTGACCTCTTTTCTGGGTGTCCTTATCCTGTACATCAGGGTAACGTCGAGGCGCCTTTTTTGCAAGACCCGTGCTGATTGGAGGGAAAGGGGGAAGAATATTTTTGCCAGTCCTGAGTGGACATGTTTTTTTTTTCCCCTCAAGAGGCGCGCTGCTGGCGCTGCTCAAACGGCGCACCGTTTCTATGCGTTCGCAAATCTTTGCTTTCGTTTTTTTTCTTCTGGTGGTTTGGCGAAGTGGCTGGTTTAATCAAATGCGACGCAGGGAATTGGAGTCTTAAGTCTGCTTCTTCGCAGTGCACCGCAGGGATTGTGTGTATGCTTTCTTCATTGTAATGAAGATGTCCAAGGGTACTTACTAACCGTATGCGAGGCTGCAAAAAGTATATTGAGTACCTGCGCATGAGTTATTTTCACACAGGCGCCCACACACATGCAGTTTTGTAGTGGAGGAATAGAAATAACTGTCAAGACTGAGATAATCTTCTAAATGGTGCGTAAATATTGACGTTTGGAATTAAGCTGTGAAATTATACAAGATGTTCCCCATAAGGTGTTGAACGTACAAAAATGGCTAACAGAGTCCAGTGCACGCGCACAGAAACAGTCAAATCCTTAGTGTTCCCGTCGCTGCTACTCAGGCCATCGCAGCCCATCCCTCACTCGTATGAAAAAAAAAAAAAAGGAAGCAAGCGTGCATACTGCCCCAACTGTGCTTTGCGAGGCAGTTTCAAACCATCAATCGTTTGAAACTGCGCAATCACCGTTGGCCAGCCTGCTCGCACATCCTTTGCGCGCGCGCGCACACGCACACACACACGCACGCACGCACGCACGCGCGCACACACACACACACACACACACACACACACACACACACACACACACACACACACACACACACACACACACACACACACACACACACACACACACACACACACACACACACACACACACACACACACACACACACACACACACACACACACACACACACACACAAATTAAGCGAGCTGCCTGGGCGCTCGTTTTTAAATGCTTTTAAGCCATCACGCGTTTTAATGTGCTTTGACCCTTCAACGGCCAACCTGCCAGCCCCTCCTTTCACCCTTCCTCCTCTCACTCCCTCCCAGTAGATCGGGGGGAAAAAAAAACAGAAAGAAAAGAAACACCGGCAGGACACGCAGATGTGGCATAGACAAACGACAATTTTACGTCACGTGATTGTCCGCCCAGGACCTGCAAAAATATTCTTCCGCCTTGCACAGTGTTGCCAGCAGATGTCAGTTTTAGCTTTGCGACAGTTCTGTTTTGCTGTCGGCAGAATTGTTTGCGGCTTTTAGCACAGGTGTGGCGCAGAAGCAGGCAAAAAGATCAATTTTGTCACAGCATGTAGCAGGATTTCTGATTTGGTGCAGTTTGGCGCAATCGGTGAAGCAGTTCCAACACTGGCTAGTGACCACCTTAGCCAATCATTAGAGCATGTGAAATTTTAACCCTTTTGCTGTGTTTTTGCGCTCCCCCCTCCCCACAGTGTCACTGGCGTACCGGTATGTTCTCTATCACGCGTTCAAAACTTCGCACATGAGCACGAAGCTGGCGTGCTTGGACTGGCTGCGCCATCTGTCAAATCTTTGTACAAGTTCGTATTTTCGCCCTGCGCTGTGTTGGTACGCATATATTGAAGAGTATGGAGCGACCGCGCCCATCCCCGCCACCTTCTTTGCTGGGAGGCGCGGTCGCTCCGTGCGCGCTACTCTATCGCGCTAAGCGGTCATGTAGCGCCCATGTTTCGCGGCGCGCGCATGCGATTACAGGTTCAAGGGTTGTTCTGACATCTGCCGGAGGTTAGCACGTTTTATTTTTATTCTGTTGGTGTGTCTGCTACAAAGCATCAAGTTCAGGGGAGCGCACATGCGGTTACGGATTCAAGAGTTGTTCTGACATCTGCGGGAGGTTAGCAGGTTTTATTTTTATTCTGTTGGCGTGTCTGCTATGAAGCGTCAAGTTCAGGGGCGCGCGCCGTAGCCTCTCCAATAGGTAGACACATGGCTCGATCGCTGCTTTCACTCTCTCTCGCAGCGCCCTTGCTTACGGCTAGCAGCAGCAAAGGAAGTTGTTCTAGTCTCTTTCCATCTCCCTCTGTCATCTTGATTTCACAACATGCCATTTCTCGCCGTTCTGTGAGAAACCGAAAGTGCGCCCTCCGTGCGTGCGGTTACTTTCGGATGGCAGACAGCGCGGGACCTTCGACTGCGGACCGGAGCGATGGCTCTTCTGATTATGAATACAAGCCGAGCTCTGATTTGGACTCTCAAGAAGTGTCGAGCAGTGTTTTTTTTCTTATATTATCCTCATTTATCTAATTTAGAGTCAGGCTGATGATGATGTTAATTACAACACCTGCAGAACACTGAAATGTGCATATTCCATTGACTATGTTGTATAGCAGTTATAATCAAAAATAAATCGTTATGCTCGTTCCTTGATATGCTCGTTCCCTAATACCAAGCCGACACTGGGGGTGTGTCACTGCCAGAAACCCCCAACAGCGAAAGAGTTAAATGTGCTCCTGCACGCCACGCTGTCTGCTCGTGCTGTATGCAGATATGGTTAGAAAAAAGAACAGCGCGGACACTGGACAACTTTATAATAGTGTAAGCACACTTACATATGCTAAACATAAGTATCTTGCAGGACGTTACACTATCCGTCACATCTATACACTTAGATCAGTGTACCCAAACAGATACATAAAAATAACTTGAGCCTTGTAATGTCATCTGGTTTATAAAATAAAAATTATGTTTTTGCCAGCAAACTGGTATTCTTTTGAGTGCCTCGAATCGGCCGAATCATTACTCGGAGCAAAAAAATTAGCCAAATTTAAAGCTCATAAATTTTGCTGCAGGTGAGGTGAGACCATACAAAAGCTTGATGTCACATCTGTGACCAGAGAACATACTGAAAAAACTAGGGCCACATTACAGCTCTGCCTTTAGAGTATGATGCGATAGCAGTGTTCGTTCCTCTCTAATTACACGCATACCTATTAGTGTACAGTTGAAAGATGCCACATTACATGAAAGACCATGTGGCATACATACAAACTGCCATTTGTTGCCACACAAGCACGCCCTGTGTAACCCCAGTCGATAGAGTGTCTGGCTCACAAACCATGAGTTGTGGGTTTGAATCCTGCCTCAAACTTAAATTTTTCTTTCAAAGAAATCAATTACACCATAAGGTTAAATAATTTCCGACATTTGGAGGCCTTTAATTCTCAATTACAAGTTATGTTTTAATCGCATTCATTTCAAATGTTACACTATGTTTAACGTCAACATTGTGGACTGTTTGAAATCCCCGCACGAGGTCATGTGGCTGTGATGTTATGATTCATGAATCGATCAGGATCTTTCACTCATTGCCAACTACACCAATGCCAGCTTTTCTTTGACATGGGACCCTAATGCTATCGCGTAAAGACCAGTAACAACAACGAATTCCCAAAGAAGCATGCGGTCCTGCTCAAAGCGTGCCCCTATGTTTAAAAAGTTATTTTAGCGCATGTGGGAGCCGAGCACGACAAAGTCAGGAAACGTGCGTAACAGAAGCATACGTTAAGGTTCGCTTTGCAATGGTGTTTCATACATGTGCATCTTAAGAGATGCTATCCCGTGAGCCCAATTTACAGTGGCGCTACATTTGAGAGCGAGAGCATAGACTGTCATCTCCATCCAGTCTTCTCTGCACTCCTGGCTGCAGTCCTATCTGTATTCCTGCCTGTCTACGCCCCTACCTACTTCACTCCTGGTAACATCTCTGCCTATACCCATGGCGACACCCCAGTATTCACCACTGTATGCATCTATGTATACAACCCTGCAAATGCATTCTTTTTATTCGAGACTGCTAGATAGTTGACTTAGTATAAAGATAATGACGTGACAATTTGAGCCGCTTATCTGCAATTCTATTGTTCTCAGGCTGCAAGGCTGGCGGAATTCATTTGTGCCAAGTCAGGCACTCTTGCTTTCCAGTTAACTGTGCATAAATAAAAACAGTAGTACAGAATTGCAAATAAAAAAGTGACACACGAGTTCAAAACCAATCTGCCAGAAACAGGCCATGCATTTGGGTGCAAAACAAGGTTCAAACTGCCCAAACACATGATGTAACTTCACACTGTAAACAAGTGAGAACAATGCTCAAAAAACACATTGGGGCAATGACAACGCACACAACACGAAGCAGATTAATAGGCACCCTCACGCAATCGATTCTATGGAGCCTATCTCATTTATATGCTAGGGATCATACCAGGTACAAGGGCCAATTGCGAGGTCAGACTAAATTTTTGCACGATTAGGACAAAGAATGGAGTTCATCCTGCACTATTTTATGGGTGCACACAATCACTGGTACTGCTATACTAAATATTCAGCATTTGTGCTGCTAGATGGAATGCATCAGCAGACCCCGAGGAAGGGGAAAACAGCCTCTTTCATTCTTGTGCAAGCAAGAAAACCACAAGGACTACTACATACACGCGTGGGCTACTGTGCCTGTACACACCTGTGCCTGTACAAGCTAAGCAGACTACAGTGCATAAAGAAAACTATGCCTATACAGACGAGGAAGAGAACTGCTCAAGAAGTGTCAGACTTTCCCAATGCTTTGCAATGCCCTTCTAGGAACAGACCTGAATTTCTGCAACTATTAGGAGGCTTTCAAAACTGCGATGCAAACAGAAGTTTATGTTATAGACTCTACAAACCTACAGGGCATGTTTCAGCCTGCATGGTGCTTTTAAAAAGTTCCCGGGTCACTACTTGACTACTTGTTGGAGTCTATGCTGTGGCCCTGATGAAGGCGAGAAAGGGACACTTCATTCTACTGGCTAACTTCAATAAGAATTCAATTCTCTGTTGCTGGTCGGTGACTTGAGTTTTTCCAGCCTCTCTTTGTTCGAGCCCTGTTTCAAAAATAATCCCCTCTTATATACCCTGAAACCAAAGCAAGCTCTCAATCGCTTAGCGTTCAGCCTTTGTTACGCCAGAACAATTGGATCATATGGCTTTGAGAGTGCTCTAGTCCCATTTGAAAGTTGTCTGAAAGCTTTTGGAAACCACAAAATTCATGCAATCTGCTCAGATATTTTAGGTAGTTCACAGCCACCTGTTTCCCAACCCCTTTTTTTTAAAGATGGATCTAAGAACCTATCTTGGCCGCAAAAACACTACCATGTAACTCGCCGAACTTTCCCGACAGGCCATGAGAAGTGAGAGGAATTCCACACTCTTTAATTCAAAGCATGAAATGAAGCATACCTGTCATAAAAGCACAATATTCCACTCCTCATTCCACTGCTCTGGACGCTGTACTTTTTGTACAAACACATCCCTAATTAACTGACATAGCCCACAGCCCTCACTACACTAAATGAACATTTAGAGATGAAACTCAAAAGTGTTCTTTAACCTTCCTCAAGCAATAAAGACATGTCATCAGATGCAAAAGATATTTTCAGTCTACCTGTGATCTGCTTACCAGAGGAAAAAACACGCTCATTACAGAACTTGTCAAGAATGAGATGATTTCCCATCAAGTCCCGATGACAAGACTGGTATTCCTGTACACATTACGAAATTTCACCAGGAGACAAGTTCCTTTAGAAATAGGAGAAATATTGGGACCAAGAGGCACACGACAGCAACCGATGTCGGGTATCATGGTGACGTACACATGCGGCATCAGCAACTACAGTCATAGTACCACTGTAGACCTACGGCGAACTGCTCTACGGGCATCAAAAATATGCAGTAGCAAGGGCACCATACAAATGCAAGCACAGTTTATGAGAGATCCTTTTCACTACTAGCAGGCTGTCCAGAGAATGCGAAAGCAAATGGGGAAAGGGGGGGGGTGGGGGGGGGGGGGGGGACTCACTATCCATTACACATGCAGGATGTGGTTGATAACGCTTCCTGCAATGCTGGAGAAAAAAAAAAAAAAGGAAGAAAAAGATAACAAAAAGAAAAGAATTTTAGACTATATTAATGTGCTGAATGCAACTGCAAAGGAAGAAGACAGCAACAAAATAAATAACCCAACCTGCCTGCCAAGAAAAAAAAAAGAAAAAGAAAAAGAAAATTAGGGCCAGAGTTCAAGAAATCAAAAGGCAGTGCTTTTACTGCTAGACGAGTGGGAAAATATGAGCACAATGAGTGCTAAACAGTAACAGGGAAGCAGCCGTGACACACATACAAAGAAAAAGAGAATATATAAATTTGACATCCTAGATGTACAGCAATTCTAACACCCATGAAGGATAACGGGCTAGGGAATTTCTGGGTAAAGGTAACGCTGTTCTAAGATTCCCTCCTCTTTTTCATGTGTCATGACTGCTCTTTTCAATATCTCGCTTTGCACTCAGTTAATTAAACATATCTCAAACATCCCACAAAACCAAAATAGCTACATCACTACAGCATATCCCCCCCTTTTGTTACCGTTGACGCTGACTGCTCCATGATAAACACACTCATTTTGGACAAACCACGCATGCACAATTGTTTGCCGACCTAGAGTGGCATTAAACCAGTGCATATTTGATAACAAAAAAAAATATACATATCCATACAAAGTGAATATCCCAAGTCTGGAAAAAAAAAATTGCTTACTGTACCACTTCTGCACAATTACTATTTATCAAAACTTGAGCCTTCCCCAATGTTTTCACAGGTAAATGTCACTATGTTGTTTTCTTTCTTTATTCATTTCAAATCAGTGCACTTTTTACACAGAGGCTGCCTATCCTTATGTCCTCCTTTGAACTACCAAGCACAAAGCGAATATCCTAGCCTAGCAAAAAAAATGTCCTTTCACATCATGCAGCAGACCATCAAAATAGAGAAACTAGCCTATGTTCCTATAAAACGCACGAGTTTTGGGGTAACAGATATACAAACATAAGCTCCTAAACACTTGTGTAGTTTGCGGTAGACACAGAGCACTTTATCTCGATATGCAATTAGGTCAACAAATAGCCTTAGTATCGTACCTGTTTACTAGGTTCTTTAAAGGACTCCCCCCCAGGTCTTTCTAGGATTCAAAACACACTAAGAGTGCCGTCTTAGTTATGCCATAGTTTCCCAAGGCAAAGAGGAAATGAAAAGGAGTAATGAGGAAAAAGAGAAAGATAAAAAGGGGGAATCGAAAATAGAAACCTGCTCGCTCACCTTTTTCTTGCGTTTGGTCAGCTTGTCTCCCGAGATGCCCATGGCACTGAGGATCTCGGCCATCTGCTTTGGGTTGATGCCGCAGTTGTTGGCGACATTCTTTTGGCAACGCTTGTGCACATTCATGTTGCATGCTGAAAAGTGGATGAAGAAAGAAAGAAAGCAGCTTCAGGACTCTGTGTTGCCAGACAGATATGCTTTTAAGTATCAAATGCTGGCCATAATTTTCTAAGCCTCAACCTGACATTTGAGTAATATATATATATATATATATATATATATATATATATATATATATATATATATATATATATACATATATCTGGTGGAGGAATTGCCAGGCATCGATCCAGTCCTGCATATTCAACCTGTAACTACGGAGTTTACCCTCGTACGTCAACGCCTCGGCCGCCACCTACGTGGAGAGCCCCCTGAATTCGGACCCCTTCCGGCCGCTACCAGGACGACGCACCCTCAGACGGCCGTAGAACCTGCTGCAATGACATCTGAGAGCAGGCTTCCCACCCACATCCTGTGTCATCAGCCGCGAACACCCCCCTCTTTTCATGGAGACGTGTTCGAGGACGCCGAGGACTGGCTTGAGACCTACGAGCGGGTCGCTCGTTACAACGGGTGGACTGATGAGCGTAAGCTCCACAACATGTACTTCGCTCTTGAAGAGTCTGCACGGACATGGTTTGAAAACCATGAGGCTTCCTTCCCATCCTGGGCACCCTTCTGTCGTGATTTGAAAGCCACTTTTCCTAGCGCCGACCGCCGGGAGCGAGCAGAAGCTGCGCTACACTCGCACAGTCAGCGCCAGAACGAGAGCGTGCGTATGTTCTTTGAGGACATGACACGCCTTTTCAAGCGTGCAGACCCACAAATGCCAGAAGATAAGAAGCTGCGTCACCTGATGCGGGGCGTTAAACAAGAACTTTTCGCGGGACTGGTGCACAGTCCACTGCGCACTGAGGCGGAGTTTCTCAGCAAGGCAGCGACCATGGAGACAACACTGCAACACCGAACCCGTCAGTACAACCGTGACGTGAACATCATTGGGTCCGACGCACCCCCTGTGCATGTCGGCAGCGACATGGACGCACTATGCAATCTCATCCGTTCTGTCGTGCGGGAGGAACTGCAAGCGCTCCGGATGCCTTGCAACACAACATCTTTTCCTTCACTGGCTGAAGTCGTCCGGGACGAGGTGCGTATGGCAGCTCAGCAAGTTGCTGACGTTCCCCAGCAGCGCGTTCCCCACCAGACATTCGACGCGAGGCCCACCTACGCGTCCGTCCTAAGTAAGGCTTCCCCGCCGGATCATAGTATCAACGCCGCAGCTCCAGCAATGGAGCCGCATGAAGCCTCGCTACTCCCCTCCGCCAATCTACCAGCGACCCCGGAAAAGTCAAGTATGGCAGCCCCGGGACCGTCGGCCCCTGTGCTATCATTGCGGGGAAGCCAGTTACCTTTACCGGGCGTGCCCGTACCGCCGTGTCAACATGCGGGGTTTCGCCTCAGAGGACCTCTACTCTCGGAATGCCGAACGGCCTACTGAGATTGCAAGCGACCTTGCAGCGCAACAGTATCCCGTCACGTCCGGTTACAAGAGCGTCGGTCTACGTCCCCGACGAGCTACCGTTCGACAAGTCCCCACTCTTCCCGACGCCGCTGCTCTCCCAGCCCTAGCCGGGAAAACTAATACCAGCGGCATTCGGAGGCAAGGTCGCTGATGTCGGAAAATGTGAAGATCCTCCGTTATCGTCAGGCAGACCCGACAAGATTTCGCTTGTGTCAGGTAGCGACAGCATCCGGCATACTACCTCCGATTTATATGTAACGATTGATGGAGTGGATGTCACAGCGTTACTCGACACTGGTGCCGATTATTCAGTAATGAGCCGTGGTCTCGCCCGAGAATTGAAGAAAGTTTTGACACATTGGTCAGGTCCGAAAATTCGCACGGCGGGAAGTCACTTGATTGAACCTGCAGGTAAGTGCACAGCGCGGGTCGGCATCCGTGGTTTTGTGTATGTTGGAGAATTTATCGTGCTTCCCGAGTATTCGAAACACTTGATCCTTGGTCTACACTTCCTGCAGACCAACGACGCTGTCATTGACCTGAAAGAAGCGCGTGTTTCCTTTTCGACGAAACGAGCCGTGGTACGCATTGAAAACGAAGATCCGGGTCTGAACGTTTTGCGTATAGTCGACGATGACGTGAGGGTTCCGGCACATTCTAGTGTGTTGGTTCTTGTAAAGCATGACTTATTCCACGATTACGACGGCATTGCGGATGGGCATCTTCCACTACTACTCGAGAAGGAATCAGCCGTTGCTCGAGGACTTGTACAACTCCAGAACAGTTGTGCTACTGTCCTCCTGACAAATTTTGCTAAGGAGATGCGGCATCTCGCCAAGGACACTGCTGTTGCCGTCCTTCACGATGTTACTGCCTTGCCTCATTTATGCACCGCCGGAGCGAACCCTAAAGAAGAGGCCGCACCTTGTCATGCTCTGCAAACCGTTAAAATTAACCCCGACTTGAGGCCCGATCAGAGGAATCTTCTCTCGGCTCTTCTGAGCGATTTTGCAGACTGCTTCACCATAGGCTCTGAGGTCGGTCGTACTCCTGTCGCCAAGCACCGCATCATCACCGAAGAGACCACGTTACCGGCATGCCAGCGCCCGTACCAGGTTTCTCCTAAGGAACGTGACGCCATTAAAACGCAACTGGATGAAATGCTTGCGGACGACGTGATCCAGCCTACGACAAGCCCATGGGCGTCGCCAGTGGTCCTTGTCAAAAAGAAAGATGGCACCTTGAGATCCTGTGTCGATTACCGAAAGTTAAATCACGTGACAAAAAAGGGCGTCTATCCGCTGCCCAGGATTGATGATGCCCTCGACCGACTACGCGACGCCAGGTACTTCTCCTCATTAGACCTCAAAAGCGGATACTGGCAAATCGAGGTGGATCAGAGAAGCCGAGAGAAGACTGCATTTGTGACGCCCGACGGCCTATACGAGTCTAAGGTGCTTCTGTTTGGTCTTTGCTCTGCACCGGCCACGTTCCAACTTATGATGGACACGGTTTTATCAGGTCTGAAGTGGCAGTCGTGCTTGGTGTACTTAAATGGTGTTGTTATTTTCTCGCCTACTTTCGAGCAACACTTGGACCGGTTGCGCATCGTGCTTCAAGCACTCAAAGGCGCGCAACTAACGATCAAGCCTGAGAAATGCCACTTTGCTTTCAAGGAACTACACTTTCTCGGCCATGTTGTCAGTGCACAGGGCGTTCTCCCTGATCCCGAGAAGACTACCGCAGTGTCAAATTTTCCACGCCCCACCGACAAAAAGGCACTTAGACGATTTGTAGTCTTTGTTCATACTACCGACGCTTCGTCCAAGATTTTTCTAAGATAGCTGAACCACTGACAGCACTAACCAGAGAAGACATACCCTTCCTGTGGGGAGACGATCAAGAACAGGCCTTCCAGGAGCTTAGAAGCCGCCTACACAGACCCCGCACCTCCACCAGATTTGTAACGTAACATTACACAGAAGGCGCTCTGGCACTCTGGCACCGAAGAACACCAACAACCAGTCAGGTCAGCACGAAAGCGGAACACCGTTTTTGCTTCGTCGTCTTCTCCGAATCGCTCGTTCAAATCTTCGTCGCCTATGAATGGCATGTGTCAATATTACATCACTGCTAGACACTAGCTGCAGCTGTCTTCCCTGCAACTCGCTCCAGACCTACATATCTCAATGCACACAGCCTCGGCCTTGTTGCCCAGGTGAAAATATTGAGCTGATATTTTCGGCTGGTTTGAACTGGAATCGGATGGTTCCAGTTTGACCCAGCTGGTAACCAAATGGTTCCAGAGTGGAACTAGCTGGGCTCCAACGGGAACTAAATAGAACCAGCTGGAACCAGTTGGTCTGGAATTGGAACTAGTCAGTCTGCGCATGCTCGATTTTTTCATATATAAGCTGATAAGCTGTGTACTTCGGCTTGAATAAAGAGTTGGTAGTTAGCACTCGTCAAACGTCTTATGTGTTCTTTTTTGTCCTTTGTTTTTTTGCGCTAAATTTTTTACTTAATGGATCACCAACTAGCCCAGCAACATGCTCTCCTCAACTGGAAAGGGAACCAGCTGGAACAAGTCGGTCTGGAAATGGAATCAGCTGGACCCAGACAGTTTACAAATGGAACCGGCTAGAACTAGTCAGTCTGGAAATGGAGCCGGCTGGAACCATTTGGTCCGGAAATGGAACCTCACTGAAAATAGCACCAGCAGCAGCCCAAACTGAAACCAAGGCTTATCTTGCATGGGATTAAATGCCCAACTGGAATTCATGCATAGCACGAATGAGTTGGGTTCTCAGCGTTCACGCCACAATTCGTTGCATCCACTGGTCGTGACCGTCGTGAAAACTTTAACTGTTATGCTAGTTGAGTCTTAATTTACGCACATGTACAATCTGGCTCTTGGCCCAATGTCATGGCCGGGAGCTGGTGTCGCTCAGCGACTGTCAAAATTCAATTCGTGAGCTGTTATGGCACGGAGCAGAGCTGGCAAATATGCGAGCCGCACAGGCCGCCATGAGAAAGCTTCCTCCCCGCTGGCTGGCGGCCATGCAGATTTGGCGAAAGTTGCATATTTCATCGTAGAATGTGGGGTTTTGAAGTATGTTTCGTTTCAATACCCTCACGAGCAAGTGTAACCTATTTAAAGAAATTAACAATATTCAGTAAAAATATAGTGTTAATTTATTATGGCAAATTTTTTCTGCACGTGAAATTTAGTGTTTGTGCCGTAGTTTCGTACCACGTGGTACCGACATTAGCAGCTAGTAGCGGCTCGCGGCAGCATTTTTTTTTTTTTTGATGCGAGTGCATGCAGTATGCTCGGATGCCTTTACGCACCTGTGTGCGCTGGAAGGACAACGATTGCGCAGTTGTGCCAATTCCTAATGTGAAAGGATTACCCCCTTGGCGCAACAGTGTCTCACGGCAATAACACATCAGGAGAGACGACCCCGGCGAAAGCGACCGCGTTTGGAAGCAAGTACAGCGATCAAGCTCCGTGAAAATCTGCACAGCGATGATTATATGAATATGTATGCGTAACAAAGCAGTGAATCTACTGACACATTTTAACGCGAGAGCATAAAAGAGCTCGTTACCCCAAAAGCCAAGTGTAGTGGGCGCGGTGGCGCCCGCGTATGTCGAGTACCGAAGAAGGTGCTAACGCGTTCCACTCTTGCAATCTTGCGAAGCTTATAACTAACCTCCTTGTTTTTGGTAAACCAAGGCGTTGGTTAAACAGACAGTCTTCAAGGAATTAAAGCTTTTTTATATATATGCTTGTCTTCCCAAATGGCATGCTCTGTTATTCTCATTCTGCTTAATGCAGGTTGCAGGTTGCGGGGGCACAATGAAAACTAAATGCATAACTGCTCCTGTACAATTCGATAATCGCCTAAGCTTGCGAGCTTGGAAGTGGTTGTGCACCAATACAAAAAACAGCATTTATAATAGCGATTGCCTTTTCTATGCTTGAAATTATTGAAGCGCGTGCTATTATCAGCTTATTTTAATTTAGGTACAGCCTGCATGATACTGCCTTCTGAACTGTTTAGCTTATTGTCTTCTTCGCAACGTAACATCAATTCATGTACTGTTTGGATTTGGTTGTTATAGTCAGACTGCTTTCCCCAAAGTAAACAAGTAGTGCCCTTGTAAGTAATTTTTTATCATGTTTCCTTTTTAGGTCTGGGGATAAAGCCAAGGACTGCTGACGTCGAGGGCTCATATTTGTTCTTAATTCTGTTAATAAACTATTTCGATGTATTCTGTGAAGAGTGTCTTTTGTGATTGTTTCTTAACAATTGCATATGTATGTAATCTCATTATGTGGCTGAAAGTGATGTTAACCATTAAGTACAGACCTAGCATAAGAAGCTAAAAATAAAAGCTGCAACTGGCAACAGTGGAAGCAAGGAGTGTCTCTGTATTAATGGGGACTAGACGCAAATTAGTTCCAGCGTTTGTGGAACCACTTGGCAACTGGTTCCAGCTGGGATTTGTTCCATAACCCAGTAGAACTGGTTCCAGCTGGAACAAGCTGAAAACCAGTTCAATATTTTCACCTGGGTGGTCCCCAAGTGGATTCTAGTTCTTCAGTTATTTGTTTTACCATGCTATTTTGATCTATTCCTCCACATTATTGTTCTGTATATGACTGCAATGAATGATTTTTCTCAAGAAGTGATATACTCTGCTTTCATCAAATGCTGTTGACCTATCCTTTATGAGTACATGTGACAAAACGAAAGCACAAATGGCGTGAAAACAGGTACTTGAAAATCTGCAAATGGAAAATTTGTAAAAAGAATAATAAAAGGGCACTGTACTCAATTCTTATTAAACTAAATAGGCATATTGAAAGGGCTTTTTCAGAGCCTCAACTCCAACCCAGCCCTTGCCCTCCTAATCTGCTTTCCTTGGTTGAAGAAGGCTGTTGCTGACTACTACATATATTTTCATAGGCCCATGCCATTCTTATACTATAACACCAGCTAAAGCCAGCCTGCTGCCAATATTAAGGTACCCAAAAAGGCAGAAAAAAAGAACCATGCAATAATGATAGAGCTGGAAATAGTTGGACCCAAGACAGCCATGACCCCAGCACCATTAAATAAAATCTGTGAGCAAAGGCCACACCGTCCATTTCTAACCATTCTCTCCTCCTTTCTCTTTTCCCCTCGCCACGCATAGCATTCTCTCTCACCCTCGCACTGGAGGCCCTGCCGGAAGAGGCCGTACAGCATGGAGCCACAGTGGTCGCAGAAGGTTGGCCGCTTGTAGTTGTGCACCACAAACCGGTGTGGGATGTTGATGTTGAACCGGCTGCCCGCTGCAAGCTGTGCAATGGAGGAAACAGTATGTGTGGCACATGAAAGCTGGCCAATGAGCATTTCAATTAAAGTTCATTAAAAGTCGATGCAATAGCACAGGCTCCAAGAAGTGTAATGGCACACTCACACCAACGTGTTAAATGGGTAAAAGCATTTTTGTATACCAAATAAACAACTTTCACTATTGAACTTATATAGCCAGCCGATTTGCAATAAAAGAAAACAATAAAGTTAAATACAAGTTTCATTATTTAAGCAAGCAATAGATTACTGTAGAGGCATACAGCACTGGCAAGTAATAAATAAACCCTTTGCATTTTTCTTTTCCATTTAGATTCGCACCTGATGTTACATGATGAAAGTGAATTTTTCACAGGAATAAAAGTTCGAAGAACAAATGTAAGACCAACAGGAAATGACATGTGCAGTATGTGAAACTGACTTTCTTTGGGGCATTACTGGACTTTTAGAAACTAGACACAGTTGATTTACACAACAAAGTCAGAGGACACAAAGTAAATAAGTTGCACAGTAGTAAACATTACATGTCTTCTAGTATTCCTGAGTTATACGGTAAAGCAGCAGGGTAACTAAAAGCAAAACCTAGTGCTAAAAGTCACCTCTCTTCAAAGTATGATAACAAGACATCAAGCAGTTGAGCCAGAGGGAACATTCACATCAGCCTCCTCTACGGATGCAGTATGTACTAAAATGGGCAGTAAGAAGGTTTGCTTGCTTACACACACCAGCTTGTTGCCCCATAATCCGCCTTTTGCGCGAGTTCTATGCGCATGCGCGAAGTCCCAGCAGCGACTGATGGAAACATATTATACGGCGTCTACGGCATTTCTCGTCGCCGCCAGTGCACGAGGGCTGGCGCAACGGTGACCGTCGCAGGCTTGGCAACGCGATGCCAACCACATCGGCCGTGTACGGTTGCCACTCTCGAGGCGTGCCGGGGTGCAAGACACGATTTTTCAGGTTCCTTTCAGCAAGCCGCGACCAAGAACGACGTGAAGCTTGAATTAGGGCTACCAATCAAGATGTGAATGGGCGACCTCAGCAACCGACTGCGTACTCTCGACTGTGCGAAAAACACTTCGTTACAGGTATGTATGCATCCAAAAAAAATGTGCATGATGAAAAGTACCTACTGGAGTTAGCACCAAGCCTGCAACCCAACAGTGATAGCCGCAATGAGGATTTGTTAGGTTCGTGTTTGGTTTATGAGCGACGGGGCCTGATCGCGATGTATTTTGTCGTTTGTTTTCTTTATGTGTGAAGGGGACGGGTAGCGCAAGGTGGCTATGTGAGCTAGACAGTGATATTTAGCATATTTTATCGCGACTGCCGCCTGACTAACAAGGAAAAAAAAGTACGGTGTTTTTTATGATGCACCGCCGTTCGCGAGCCAAGTGGTTGAGCTGGTCATGAGGCTCGCGAACGGCTATGCATCACAACAAACGCCGTACTTTTTTTCCTTGTTAGTCAGGCGGCAGTCATGATAAAACATGCTAAATATTACTATCTAGCGCACACAGCCGTCTATGATATATGCGCTATCGGGCCCTTTCGCACATAAAGAAAACAAACGACAAAATACATCGCCATCAGGCCCCGTTGCACATAAGCAAACACGCACCGAACAAACTCATTGCAGCTATCACTGGTGCGTGACAGGCTGGGTGCGAACTCCAGTAGGTAGTTTTCACCATGCATATTTCCTTTAGATACATACATACCTGTAGTATGTGCTTTTGCCGCTCGGAGCGGCTACGACGTACCCAGCACCTCCACCAAGATGTTACGAGGCACGTCGAGATATTAGGAGGCGATGGTACGTCGTAGCCGCAACAATTCACCGTCAGGGACACACTCACAGGAGAACCAGACGTAGCTGCAGCGTCGTCTTTCTCTACTAGCCCAGCACTTCGTCATCGTCTCTTTCACTGCGTACCGTAACAATATGACGCACTTGACCCTCTTGTACGACGCACAGTGTTATTTTTTTTTACCTTACAAGCTCGTCTTCATTCTCTCCAAAGCATTCAGATTTTGTTCCCGGTGTACGCAATCAGCTGCACTTTGTTAGGGAGCTTGAAAGTCGTCGTCCTTGTCCAAACGTCTGCAAAGGCACGGAAACCGCCAGGCACAAATCAGTCTCCTGGAGAGTTCATGCTCGTTCACTTGCGGAGTGGAGCACTGTGGACGTAGAACAGCGTTGGTTCCTGACCGACATGCGCATCCGATGTGTAGCAGATGCGCATGTGTCACCATGCAGTCGTTGATTCCGCAGAAATCGGTGCGGAGGCAGAAAGGTTGTGGATCCTTTCACAACGGAATGAACATTCTCTATGCATTGAGAACCTTTTCCCCACTGCGACCACATCCGTTCTACAGCGCTGAATCATCCATTGTTAAAAAAATGCCGCGTGTTTCCAGCAGGCGTGCATTCCGGCCAGGACAATGCCCTGTTCAGTGGGTGTGGATAAGTGCCTCTCTGCCGAGCTTCGTAGATGAAATCCTAAAGCTGCATGCTTGTAGATGACGTGAGGAGGAAGCAACGCCCATTGCACCATGCCAGCGCCGCGGTGACCGTATTGTACTCGGTAACTCAAGACGCCCCGCGCATATGCGCCGCTCGTAAGTCACAGGAGACGATTCCACCTAGCTCTGCAGCATCAACAAACCCCTGACTGCTTTGCCCTTTGAAATCCCCCTTTCTCTCTCTGCCTCCGCGCTCTCCTTTAAATTTTTTTTTTTTTTTACCATAAATGTAAGTCGGTTGTGAGTCTGCACGCTGAGAGAGTCTCATTCTGTCACGTCGAACACAGCCCGCACCATGGCCCGCGCTACTCGCTCTAACAATACGAATATAGTATATGCATGCGTTATGAGTGGATTGTGAAAACGCTGAAACATTTCCCCATACTGCGTGAACCTGAAACTGCAATCACCGTTACTACTATTCACCCCGAAGGCAAAAAAAATAAATAAATAAACAAAAAGAAGGGAAGCTTTCGTTTTCTACCTGCGTTGTCGTGGCCATTTCACATGGTGCACTTTTGTGTCGTCTGTTACACTGCCGTTCAATGTGTTTCCTACCGCTTCCCGCATGATGGCGTCACATCCTACCGCAAAAGGCAGATTCCACTACATCACTGCATTTTCTAACAGAGACCCCTAATTGGACTCAGTGCCAAGAGTGACGAAGGTAGTGAAGCGGGGTAATGAAGCTTTCATTAGCGACAGTTTCCCAGTGGCATGACTGTGCTTGCACGAGCGACTTACCTCATCGTTGGTACTGTCCTTCATGCCGGGGCATTTGGTGACCACGAACTCGTGGCAACGCTTGTGAACTACACATGTACATACTGAAAAAAAAAGAAAAAAGAAAAAAAGGAAAAAGAAAGAATGAGGTCAGTCATAACAAAAGGCTGACATTTCTATGGCGCCAATGACCATGCAGAACTCCGGGTAACAAAATAAAAAAAAAATAAATTTAAGGAGGAGCCAAAAGCAATGAGAAGTGAATTCCTAGTCCCCAGTCCGAGCAAGCATCAGCAGAAGTGTATAACAGTGCTTTCCAAAAGCTCCCGAGGCACTTCTAATATTGAGCAGTCACAGCAAATTTTGAAAAGTGCCTCACGCAGCCACGTTACTTCGAAAGCGTTAAGAAATTTTCAGAGCTTGGCTTTTCTAGTCTTCTTTTTCAACACACTGCACCGAAAAAGAAAGATTAAGTGCATACCTACTGTGCATAGTCATGCTTATGCATGTGATTCAGTCACTTAATTGCAGATGTTGACAGATATGATTGCTAATATGTACTGCGCCAAAAGGCATCGCAGCACTCACCTTGACACTGGTATCCTTGTTTGCCTAAGCCCCTGAAAGAAGATGAGGAGAATATTTGTTTCTGTTAGAAAAAAAAAAATGCAACAAAGAGGATCTGAACTGAATTTTAAAGAAAAATTCATTTATTGCAGTTCTAGCCTCCACACATAGTCAATTCAATTTATGGTTTGGTTATTTTTACAGGATAAGCAAATGCATTTATACCAGTTTTATATTTCACACAGAGTGAGCAAATGTTTATGGGAAAAGCATACAGTGACAAAAATTCTAAAATTTTTTATCTTCACATGCAATGTCTCTTTTTCGAAAACAAAAAAGAAAAAACATGTTACTTATCCTAAATTTTCTGACAACCAATTGGCCCCACAATACTCTTACAATTTTAGAAAGAAAATTGTAGAGAAGCCCGTGAGAAAGTACTAATGCGCATTTCAGTATCTCTCCCTATGTTATACATAAGTGTTCTTATGAGCAAATAGTACGCACACAATTAGCTCAGGAGTGAAAGCAGCCTCAAGCATTTTGGACCAGCTCGGGGAACAGTAATAATGCCATTTTGGAGCAGCTTAAGAGCAATAATATGAGTTTTGGAGCAAGTTTCTAGAGTCAATCCCTTTGATCATTGCAGTTTTCTAATCTGGAGATAAAAAATCCCCAATCTGATTTCTTTTTATGCAACGTTCAATGTTTTTCCAACTACAAACAGCCAAAACATGAAAAGATTTTTAACCCTTTGACTGTTTTTGCCATATAGGTACTGCAGCGGCATTCCGTCTCGCGGCATTTTTGCTCTACGGGTACTGTGCTAAACGCATAGGGTTGAAAAAAATTTGACACTGGAGGTGCATCTTTTTTCGGAATATTCGACAGTTAAAGGGTTAATAAAACAACATCGGCCAACTTAAGCAACAATTCGGAACTGACTTGCAGCAAACAGAATAATGCTTGCTTGTGCACTTCATAATTGAATGCCGAAGTTTTACTAAAAGCTTCCGCTTATCTTGACTTCAAACGTGGAGTCTTGATGTGCTCAAGCACAGTCACATGTTTGGAAGTTCAGATCAATACGTAGCACATCTCTGCTCTCTATCATGTGCGTATCCTTTCTTATCCTACGCCCGAGATGATAAATTCTTGAGCACTGGTTACCAGTGCTTTTAGAGACAATAGATGGCACTGAAGGGTAGCCACTTCACCCTTCAACATCTTTACTTCAATGCCTCCTGTCAACAGCTCGTCATTTGTTTGCTTAAGCAATGCTGGCGTTCAGTTTTAACACATTGGCGGTAGGTCCTGTATGGCTTTTCAACACCCTTGAGAAGGTTTCTAGTGATTAGCACCTTTGGCGCACCATACGTACCTTAAAGCTTCAGGCTCGCTTTTGTCTGATGTAGGCCTGACAAGCTTGTCTTTGAAAAAAAAGGCTCGATGGAGGAGTATCTGCTCGTTTTCACAGCATGAGCATTGCAACAACTTGTGCAGTTTTTGCAGCTGGATAAGTTTGCCCACGGTTTGTGGCAGTTTGTACTATCTGCTTCACTCACTGCTTTCGCCTCTCTTTCCATCGGCGATTCAGAAGGCTGGGAAGATGTGCTATGTCATATGCCCAGTACGTGTTTTCACAATTAATCACCTCCAGTCGCTTGCAGGTGATATTGGATTTACTTCAAAACAAACAATTTTTATGGTCAACAGCTCCCTAGTTCTCGAAAATGTTGTATTCAGCCCAGTGCAAGATGCGTTACACCTCTTCCAAAAGTGTACTGTCGTCGTTCACCTAAATATGGCAGCAAAACACCGTGGAAACCGGTTTTGGTGCAGGGTGAAGCAGGAAAAGCAGTTTGGGGCAGAATGGAGCAGCACATCCACCCCTGGGTCAATAACTCCGCCGCAATTTATTTTCAGTACAAGCTAGTGGGCCAGCTAGAACATAGGCAATTTATAGCAGTGTGCATATCTCAACTTCTCTCATCATTAGCACACCTTCAGCTTACGCTGCCCTCCTCTTTCCACACAACCTCTTTCCAAGACCTCTCCACATTATGCTCTGCAATGCAGCCTTTCCTATTGTCGCCCTGCACTGCAGTGCTCTAGCCCCAGGTGATTTGCACTTAGTAGTATCATCCCCCTAGCCATCTCTTATAACCAAAAGTTCTCCTATTTAAAAGGTACCACAAAAAAAACAACAACATGGCAGCGTTTCTGCTCTATCCCAGAACAGCAAATGGGGATGGTGCAAGGCATCGTCCGCACAGCATCTGAGATTCAGCCTTTGCAGTGCATCAATGAGAGCCTCACCAGATGAACTCGCGGCAGTGGGAGCAGAAGGTAGGCTGCCGCAGAATGGTGGCCATGAACTTGTGCCCATTGACCTGGTGCACTCGGCGACGCATGGCGCCCCGTCGCCGGTTGAGCCCCTGCCGTTGTTTGAATTCGCGGGGCTTCTCTGCCGCCACATTGTCCGCTGCACAATGCGGGAGGAGAGTTAAACACATGCTCATTGGCAGAAAAGAATGCTCCCCCAAGTCTTGACAAATCCCAATGCCATGCCACAAGCTTTAAATACGCCTTAGGATGACCTTGTACGGCACGAAGTACTGCTGTTGCTGCATGACTGATAGAAATCCCTGGAACAGCCTATTTCGGACACTAAGTACACCCGTACCGATACGTGCTCACAGCATGTGGAGATTGTTTCTGCACGAGCGAAGCACACTTTCATTGTACCAATCAATGCTCTAGTGGATTCAAGAATTTATCGCAAAAATAAAGAACAATGGACAAAGAAGGCCACATAAGACGATTAACTAGCACTAGTCAATCGTTTTATGTGTCCTTCTTCGTCCATTTCTTTATTTTTGCTCTAAATTCTTGACTTCATAGATCACCAACTAGCCCAGCAACATGCTCTCCTCAACTGCTCTAGTGGACGGCTGCGAATTCTACCTCAGTGTTTAGAGAGAAATTCCAAAAGGTTTTCAATGAATATTTTAGGTTGATAGCCACATCGCATTCCTTAGAGTCCCCTCTCCCTCTACCATGACAAATTGTTTAAAAAAAATCGAGCAGAATCATTTTAAAGCAGCACACACTGCAGACCAAAACTTAAATTCAGTCCGTGGTCAGGGACGATGCTGCGAGTTCTGCAGCGCTGACGTCGCAAAACATTACTGGAAAAACCTTTGCATGCGCAATGAATAACTGAAGTAACAACTGCAAATGATGGAACAGTTTCATAAACTGCGTGAGCAAGCCTCAGAATTTGGTTAGTGCAGTGGGTATCAACATGCAGGAATGTCTCCAGTGTCCAAAATACAATGCTGCCAGTGGAAACCTTCTGAACCGATAGCACTGAAACTGCGAGCTTCAAATTCAATTGTGCTGGACTTGTACAGTGCATGGCTACTAAGGATGGACGAAATGAGAGGAAAACCCATAAAATGAGTTTCATTAGGACATGTTAACCTCGAGAAACCCCAAGAGCTACCCTTTAAGCATACACTAAATACCCATTGCGTGAGCATTTCTACATTTTCCCTCGTCTAAGGTTCAACTTTTACAACTAGGAATCACTAGAATTTTTGACCAGACCTGCTTCTCATGCCTTCTTGTAAGTGCATGCTGGAAACACTCACCCAATATTATGTTTCAGCTTGTGTTCAACACAAGACATGCAAACAGTCATATAAACACAAATATCTCTTCTGCACACCCTTTTTTAGGGAAAGTTTCCCATTTTATAAGTGTAAGGGTGAGTTCTATGCCAGTCCAGCGTTTCGGCTGAGCGCTCAACTAACCGGCGAGTCTTTTGCATCCTCTTCTTCGTGCGTCGTCTTTGTCACACCACACACCTTTCTACCTAGGCTCGTCTTTTTCCACAACTTCTACAAAGTCACTGTGTGTTAGTGCTACACTACAATTACTCCCTTGGAGAGAAAGGAGGCATCCTGCCGACTCAAGGCGTAGACACAACAGGCGGGTTGTAACAATGCTTGAGGTGGTCAACGTGTACTGTTTCAAGCCTGCGGTGATGCGTACACTGCGCAGGTGCAACCGATTCGATAATGTAGTTCACTGGTGATGCCTGGAAAATAACATGATATGGACCATGGTATCTGGAAGCGAGTTTGGGAGAGAGGCCGGAGGCTGTAGCAGGAACCCAAAGTCACACAAGGGAGTCTGTCATATAGGATGGAGCTGGACATGTCGGTTGCGTAAAGGGACTTCTGGTGACTCTGGTTCTGAGTTGTGAATGATCAAGCAAGCTGGCAACATTCTTCTGCATATGCCGCTGCTTGAGATAGTGTGGTCGATTCAGAGTTATCAGGGCGATAAGGGAGGACAGTGTCCATAGTAGGTTCACGGTCGTGGAGAAGGAAAAAGGGGAGTAGCCTGTCATACTTTGTGTGGCAGTACTGTGAGCGTATGTGACGAACGGGAGAAGTCAGTCCCAGTTTGAGTGGTCGGACGCGACCCACATGGCTAGCATATCACCTAAAGTGCGGTTAAAACGTTTCGTCATACCATTTGTTTGCAGGTCATAGGCCGAAGTAGAATGATGAACAATGCAGCATTGTTGAAGGAGGGCTTCGACGGTCTCGGAGAGAAAAACGCGGCCACGGTCACTCAGCAGTTCTTTAGGCGAACCGTGGCGCGGAACAAGGTGGTGAAGGATGAAAGACGCCTTGTGCCGATGCGGAAGGTAGGGAAGATGTTTCTGCATAGTGGGTAAGGTGATCGACTGCCACGATGAGCCAACGGGTGCCAGCTGGAGTGATTGGCAGTGGCCCATAAAAATCAATTCCCATACGGTCGAATGGCTGGCTGGGACAGGGCAAGGGCTGCATCGGAGCGGTGGATCAACACGGAGAGTTTTTGCGATGTTAGCACTCCTGGCACGAGCGGACTTAATGATGAACAAAACAGTACATGCCCCACCAGTAATAGTGGAGATGAAGACGGCTGTAAGTCTTCAACACTCCGGCGTGGGCATACTGCGGGTCGGCGTGAAATGTAGCATATGTCTGAACGGAGACGTCGAGGAATGACAAGGAGCCACTTCCGTCCGTTGGGAAGGTAATTTCGGCGGTAACGCATGTTGTCGTATATGGCAAAATGACGGGCTTGGCGGCAAAGAGTCCAAGAGGCGGGGCACAGAGAAGGTGTAGTTAGAAAAACTAGAAGGGAAGTGATCCAGGGGTTCAGCCTTTGTTCATTCAGCATGTCAGCAATGTCCATGGAAAATGAGTCACCAATTGTGAGGGCTGTCGATTCAGGGTCGCATTGGAGAGGTGATCCAGACAAGATGTCGGCAACGGAATGCTTAGGGCCAGGCCGGTTGGTAAACTGAATGTCGTACTCTTGTAAGCACAGCGCCCAATGAGCAAGACGGCCGGATGGGTCTGTAAGGGTGGACAACCAGCAGAGTGAATGATGATCTGTGACAACAGAGAAGGGACGACTGTAGAGGTAAGGGCACAACTTCCCGACAGCACAAATGATTGCCAAGCACTCTTTTTCCATGACAGAATAATTTTCGGCCTTTGTTAAAGTGCGGCTGGAATAAGCAATTCATGGCAGCCAGGCTTTCGTTGTGCAAAAACAGTGCCGAGATCCACATTGCTGGTTCAGTAGGCGCCCCAGGGTCAAAATGGCGGAGAATCAGAGGTGATACTAGAAGGCGCTGAAGCGTCAAGAAAGCCTCATCACAGCCGGATGTCCAAGACGAAAGAATGGTGTCACCGGCAAGGAGCTCAGTCAGCGGTGAGACGATTGAAGCGAAATTGTGGACGAACTGACCAAAATATCAACACTGCCCGGTAAAGCTACGTAGCTCTTTTAGTGAAGTCGGGCATAGAAACTCGGCGACTGCACACAGTTTTGCAGGATCTGAAGAACCCTGTCTTTAGAAACAACATGTCCCAATATAGGAACTGCTGAGCCGCGAAGCAGCACTTTTTCAAATTTTGTTGGAGGCCGGCGTCAGTTAAACACTGCAACACATGCTTGAGGTGGTCCAGGTGGGATACAAAATCTTCGGAAAATGCAACAACATCGTCCAGGTAACATAGACAGTCGTGCCACTTGAGTTCACTTAGAATTGTGTCCATCATGCGCTTGAAGGTGGCAGGCGCGTAGGACAACCCAAACGGCATGACGTTAAATTCATACAGGCTAAACTGCTAACAACAACAACAACAACAACAACAACAACAACAATAATAATAATAATAATATGTGTTAATTTGACCAATGAGAAGCCAAGTAAACTTTTTTCTAACTAAAAAAAAAAAGAATAGTGTGTGTGTGTGTGTAGGAGGGGGGGGGGGGGGTCTGCACAGTGTTTCCTGCAACTGCAAATGTGAAATTGTACAGATAGCTGTGCACCTTCACAAATTTTTGAATGACTAGCACCAAGCAGTTACCACACACCACACTGACAAATATACAGCACAATGTCACATAAATTAAAAGCTAGCTCAAGCAAAAGACTAAAAAAAGCCACTGTGTCACAAGCTGCCTCACCTATAGAGTGCAAGTTACGAGATTTCCGGCCTCACATATACAGCGGAAGCTACGGGATCTTCCCGCTCCTCTGAGCAGGCTTCGACATAAATCCAGAGGCAGCAACCGCGAGTCCTTGACGCGGCCACAGCACAGCCAGCCGAGAGTATAAAAAGGCATACCACAGCACACCCGCGACAGTGCGTTCTGGGAAGATTCAGTCTTCTGAGCCTCTCTCGCGGCCGCTCTGGGAAAGCATCTTGTGTTTCACCGAGCCCATGATCAACTCATCATTCTCCTTATCTGTACGGCCGCCGCTACCCGACTTCGACACCTCATCTAACAAGAAAGCCGTAAGAATTCCATTTTGCCACAGACTGTCGGTTAATAGAATATTGTTTTCGCCTTGGTTTAACCTTGATCTGACTTGGTATTCTTACGCTGTGTTTTCTTTGTAGCTCTTGCCCCTACTTATCATATTTAGAATACTTGCTTTGTTATCTTTATAGTCTTCCTTTATCACAGTGTTTTGTTATTGTCGGGTTTTCCTTTTGTCATTTACCGAATCTTCTTTTTTTCACTATCGTGCCGTGGCATTTTGCTTTTTATTGTATTCTAATATTATGCAGTGTAATTTGGACTACTATCCATAAATATTCAATTGTTTGTAAAAGAAAGTGACTTTCTTGAACTTCTTCCTCAATCACACACCGACACACTTACTTCACGGGTTGACCGGTCTAACTTTTAACAGTGTTCTCAAACCTCATAGAGTGACGACGGGTAACCGTAAAGGGGATCCCACACCTCTGTTGACCGTAAAAGTGGGGGTTTGTGACACACTGCCACTCTAGCCATCCATATTATGGAAAATGAAGGATATGAGGAGGCAAGATGCAGGTGACTTGTATTTTCTTGTAAACAGTACTTCTTGTTGCAGTGCATCTTGCATGCTCTAGTTCCTGCAGCTGAAATAGTGTTTTGCATCACACAGATCCTAAGTAGGCACATCATCAAGTATTGCTTTATCCAGCCCTCAAGTATGTTGTCGTGATCCATCTTTAAGAGCTCTATAACAACATTATATAACATTTCAGCATAGCGTTACTAACAGTGTGGAGCTACTATCGTAATACTATGCTAAAATGCTGACTTTCCACAGTAAGCTTCACAATGTTTCAGCCAGTTTAGTAGTTTGGTTTAAGGGGTATAGCGTGCCAAAGTGACTCAGACAATAAGGGACGTCGCAATAAAGGGCTCCGGAAATTTCGATCACTTGGGGTTCTTTAAACATGCATTAACATAGAAAAGTGGCTGCTGTGGCCAGGTTCGAACATGCACGCATTCTTGGGATCAGCTATGAATTGCCCTAACCATTAATTCACTCTGGTGGAGCTCGAGCAAGTTTGAGTAAGCGATGAACAGGAACAATTCAGCATTCCACCTAATGTTTGCAGCAGCTTAACACTGTGCTTTGGTGCTCTCATTCTCAAAAGACGAGCTTTGCAAATCATGCAAGCATTCCGTGATTGCAACGCACATAGCACACAGTGAATCGACATAAAAATTTTACAGTGCTACCTATCATTAGTGCCTTCAGCTTTGTGTTGGTAGGCACACAAGTAATTTATGCTGGTTCATTGGTGCACAAGTAACTTAGGTTAACATGGGGGCAATAGCCTCCACCAAGGATCAGAACTAATCAATGGCAATACAACCAACATGTCCAGCTAAGTCAAAGCAACATTCCTGTAATGTAATGCACCTGTAATGCATGTTAATTCAGGAACTCAAATTAGTATCCTTATATATTGGAATTATGAGGCCGAAACTTGCATGCTTAGTGAATTGCCACGGTTCACCACGTCAACAAATGGATTGAAAGATACAGAAGGTGACTGCAAAAGAGCTGACGGTGAGAAGCAGTTGCAACAGCAGTACCCTCATGTATTAAATTTTACAGACCCACTACTAATTAAAAGAAATGACAATTTACTGCAGAACTTTAGCCTTCAATACGCAACACTAGAACTTGCTGCTGATGTTTCTGTTAGAATTAGATGCTCACCTTACTTTCAGCAGAACCAGGTCTTTAAAAAACTACTCTCTCTTTAGCAAGTCCATTCAGATGGTACGATTACAAAAAAGCAAGTATCTACCTGCAAATAGCAAGCTTACCTGAGACCAATTCGATGACCACATGAATCTTCCCTCCAGGTTCAAGGTCAATCTGTCAAACAGCACACATTTTTCTGTTAGTGCTAGACACAGACTTCGCAATGCAAAAATAACAAAAGTGAGAGGCAGCATCAATAGGCAAGCTTTCATTCAGATGTACAACATGTTTTAAACAGCTGTGTCTTGACAACTAGCTGTTTCGAACTCGCCCCTACACATTACTGCAACTATCCACTATTTCTTTTTTGTCACTGTTTCTCTGGGTGCACAAAAAGTAATTTGGAATGATGGTGACAGGGCTATGACAGTGCATGAAAAGGATTGCTCTACACATCAACAAATCTGGGTAACTTCCATTCAGTCTGTTTTACCTTCCAAATCCTAGCTTCTTGTCTTGTAAGCGTCAGTTTTAGGCCCATTAATCTCTAAAGCAAGTTTGTTGTGCTACAGCTTCAATACTTCAATGGTGAAACTGTGTCATGGCAGCCAATGAAAAAAAAGAGGACACTTCACAAAACTGTTGTGTGTAGACGCATATAAATGTCAAGCAAGCTTGGAAAATATACCTTGTTGGTATTCATCATGCAGCGTATGTGCAAAATGCAATCCTTGCACTCGCTGAATATAAGTGCAGTCATCTACATAAACAGAAACCAAGTGAGGTGCTCAGACAAGCTCAACACAGTGGACAAAGATGTTGAGGGCATAACATCTTTACGCCTTGTGGACGCCTTTCCGTCGTGTAATAATAATAATAATGAGTAACTTTTGAGAGTGTGCTTGACAGAGGTTTTGCATATGTATATGCACACACAGTGCAACAGACGACGCCTGCAGATTTCGTTATTGAACTCGGAATTCGAAGTCTTCCATCGACCCCGTGTGCATGTTACACGTATATAAGTGTCGAGTGCAGACGCGGTTAGCAGCACGACTAGGAGCGCGGCATACACACTGCAACGGCCGGAGTCCCGTTACGATGGTGGCGGCGGCGCGCGGAATATCTGTTACACGCCATCGCCTGGAGACAATGGCTGAGTCTTTCGCGCTCCGTCACCCGCCGACAAATTGACCGCAATCAACCACGCTCGGCCGAGTCACTCGACGCGTTCTTAATTGCGGCCGCCCAGTCTACATGCCTTTGCGAGGAGTAAACATGAAAGTGGCAAGGAGGCCGGGTCCGTGAGCGGGGGAAGACGGTGATTTCACAAGCCCCTGAGCAGCGCTCGAAAAGACCTTGAGACGCTCGTCGCAAGGTAAACAATAATCTGGCGATTTTGGCTCGTGAGGCGGGCCGAGCACGCCGGCCGGCGCAACACACCTTGGCACGGCGTATAACATCCGTGCAGTTGGCGATACTGCAGCCAGCAGTCACCGCGCGCTGCGGGCAAGACAGCGCACGCGATCGCCAGCACACGACAATACCGCTCAGTACTCGGGGTGGACATCGCGTCGCAGTGGTGAATGGGCGTTCCGACCGGCCGAATGTTTCCCGATTTATCCGCGGCGGCCGGGGATCGGAGCGGCGGTGGCGGCCAGGGGGTGGGGAGAAGAGGGGACGACGCGATTGAAGGAATGGCCGCGCTTACCCAAATGTCGTTCTCGTTGCTGCCCTGCTCCTTGGCCGAGTTGGCCAGCTCGTCGAAAGAGACGCTGCAGTTCGCGACGAAGTCGTCCGAAGGCAGTGCCGCGTGGAACACAGTGAATCCCAGGTTCTGGGCGCCGTGCACCTCGGCCGTAAAGTACTCGTTCCAGACGGGCTTGAAGGTCCGCTGCTTGGTGCTGGATCGGCTGATGAGGATATCATCGACATTGATGGACACGTAGGGGTCTATCAGCATCAGTTGAGGCTTCGAGCCGACCACATTCGCGTGCCGGGTGGTCAAGTCTGTCGGCTTGAGCTCCACGGCTTCGCATATCTTCAGCTTGACGGTGCCCGTAAAGCTTGGCATGTCTGCGGCCTTCTCCGGAGCTTGGGGCTCTGCGCGCCGGTGGTTCCCGCGGGGCCCTCAGCAGCCCTCGAAGTGCCGCGATCCTCGCATATCGGCGCCGGCTCGTCCGCTGCGCCGCTCGGACGTCCCCGGCCTCACTCGATGGGCAAAAACTGCCTCCAAATTACTTCGTCCCGGCCTCTCGAACGGCCGATTTCGCGAGGACTAATTATGCGGGTCAAGCCAGCTATCCCACAATGCGTGAACAGCCGCGGCGCACGCGCAGTGTGTCCGCGAAGCCGCAGTTGTCGAGCGCGCTCCTTTATTTTGACGACCGCTCCCGCGTGCTCCGCAGCGACTCGCGGCACCGGTGCGCTCACGAGGCCGCGTTTGACGTCAGGTTCCAGCGCTTCGCGACCGGGGGTGCTGGAATGCGCTCGAAAAAAGGAACGCGTCAGCCAACGCTCGAGGGAGAGAGGAAGCGCCAAGTCTGCGTTAGGCCTCGTTTCGCTTGAGCCGTCTGCTCGTCAACTCTTTAGACACGGCTGCTCATTACTGGCGGGTCGCAGCTTTTTATCAACCTGCTACAATGACGTGCTTCAGCCGCGCATTGCCACTGGTTCACCGACGCATCACGAGATGGAACGAAGCGCGCGAGAGTATAATACCTGATGCGCTGGCCGGCGCTCGAGAAGCAATCAACAAGCATATCGGCGCTCGCCAAAGCGAGTTGCTCTGCGTGGCGCCGGAACTATGCGGAGAAGTAATACCGCAGGATTTCACTTTTTTTTTTTTTTTCGTGCGTCTGCTGCTTTTACCTGTAGTTGCCATCGCAAGCGGTATATAATAAGAATACATTAACTTCCTCAATGCAAAATTATTAAGCTTGTTTCGAAACCGATTATGGTGAGACAATCTCCAACTCCAATACGGAGCTTAATTAATGAGCAACAGAGCTCACGCGTCCTATATGCGGGTACAATGAGAGAGAGAGAAAAAAAATGTTCACCCTGCTCATCAAGAAGCATATACGAGAAATTAGAAGGGTAGCTGCCAAAGCGGACAACGTGTTGATAAAGAGGCGCTTGTAAGGTTTAGAGGATGTTTGCGTCGCCGACTCATCGCAAGGAAATGAGAGCGAGATGACGCACAGCTCACATAAGCTGTTATCAAGAACTGCGATGACTTCATTACAGGAAGTAAATATCGCTCGCTAGATGAACATCTCGGGCGCTTCCAGGTAACGCGCGACGTGACAGGAAAGGAGCTATATATATATATATATATATATATATATATATATATATATATATATATATATATATATATATATATATATATATATATATATATATATATATATATATATATATATATATATATATATATATATATATATATATATATATATATATATATATATATTATTTAGAGTGCAAGATAAACATAGCCTATTGCGATTAATATAACATCGCGAATTCCTCAAGTCGCCGATATTGAAGCCACGAATTGGGTGGCAGGCACTTTACGAAGACATAGCATTCCATATTCACTGTCTTCGCTTTGCTTCCTGCGTATTCCCTCGCATAGGACGAGCATAATACACTGTTATCTCTCGCGATGTATTCGAGGTGTGAACGAACGCGCGCCCTATCAACGCGTCGCGCAGTTGATAGCGCCGCAATGGAGCCACTTGCAGATGTTCATCGATCTAGCTGTAGCTCAAAAGAAGGAAAATCGTTTTCTCCCTCCATGATTCGTGCTAGCACTTGGCTACATAGTGGCCAAAACGTGGCATCGCAAGACATTAACAGACGCCTGCTCAGCGCTGCGTCGATCCGGTTGGTTGGTTGGTCGCACAACTTTTATTTCCATCGAAAATGGGCGTCCTCTTCCCCGCCCCCGGCACGCGTGCCGGAGAAGGCGGGGATTCGTGCGCCCGCGGATTAGAGGCTAGCAGGTAACCCTTGACTTGTTGCGGCCTCTTCCGCCAGATGGACGGTGCGGTGCTGGATCGCAGGGTCCGCGCTTCGCAGCAGGGTATCCCAGGCTTCTTCTTCTTTTTTTTTTTTATAACATTGTTTTTTGCCTCAGGTCATAATAGAATATGTAAAAATTAAGGGGGGTATTAAATGAAAGAAAAAAGGTTAGTTGTTCTAATAAAGTTCAAGAGAGAGCGATGATAAGGCCCTTGAGTCCATGCACTCTACTTGTAATATTTTGTCCTATCCCCGGAGATTGTGGGCACTACCAAATTATGTGGTCGAGGGTCCCTCTCGCTCCACAGTGTTTGCACAGATCATTGTTCCTAAGGTGTGGTAGCGCGTGACACGCCCAGACCGGGTTCATGAACGTATTATTGAAAAATTAAAAAAAAAATATTTCCAGTAATATACAGGAAATGTTTGTAGCCGCCTCCACGCGCGACAGCTTCTCAATTATTTAGGCTAACATCTGGCGGGGGAACCAGTCTACGTCCCAATTTATAATGGTCGATGATTTCCCCGTAATTTTGCAGACGCTCGTCGTATGCCCAGTGTTTGATGGGCTCGACGGCTACCCGGAAGTAGAGAGCTCGGGCTAGCTCGTGAGCCGCCAGGGACGGCAGCGTGAGCGGGTGTCCAAATTAACTGAATTTTCCTATTCAGCGTTTTTTGAATAGAATTTTGGCTGCCTCCGGCGATATCTTCCCCTTTTCAAAATTTTGGATGGCAGTTTTGCTGTCGCTAATTGTGAACTTGGCTTCCGTTCCTACGTAAGCTAGCGCTATTGAAACTTCCTCCGCAGTCTCCATGTTGCGGCCTTTGATGGCTGCTGCGGATACCGGCGCCCCTCGGCCATCGACTACCGAGGCTACCGCCGCACCTGTTCTGCCACCTGCCGCATCAACATAGACTACTTCATTCGCTCCCATGTTCTTGAACCGTCGCTCTAGAGCTTCGGCTCGTTTGGCCCTTCTTTCGACATTAAATTCTAGCAAAAGGAGGGGGGGGGGGGGGGGGGGATTATCAAGGTGTTCTTGCTTTCCCTACTAATTGTGACTTTTTTTTAACTCCTCTGTTTGGGTTGAGGCCTACTTTTGCAAGGATCACACTGCTCGTCTCGGTCGTGCTTGGTCTCTCTAATTGGGAGACTCGCACTGCTTCCACCAATTCTGCCCAGGTGTTATGCACCCCGAGTTCGAGCAGTCGATCGTTCGAGGAACCCATGGGTCGATCCGGTTGGTTGCGGTCAGCACGTCATGTACTACATTTTTGGCATGTGCGCGCGCATCTCCTACAAGAAAGCGAAACAAAGCTTTCCAGTGATTTGTCATCGCGGCCCTAAGTTACTAAAATCGCCACAGACCGGCGCACGGCATTACAGTGACCTAAAAATACGGCGTGAACTGATACCAAAATTTAAGACTTAGGACTTTGTGACGTTACTTGAGGCATTTCCAGCCTCCGAAAATCTATTGTTGTGGACGGACGACCAAAGTAAATTTGAAGTGTCGCCCATTGCTCACTCCTTCTCGAAAAAAAAAAACAAACAAACAAAAAACAAAACACGCCTTTTTGTTTAGGGCATCCAGTTTTTGACACTGAAGTTTTCATCTGTATAATCTGACATCTGAGTACTGTGAACGTTCGTTATCGAATGGGGTACAATTAACCCCGTGAAGAGCTAATTGTTCTTCAGTTTCTTTAAGATGTATGAAAACAAAGCGATTAAGATGAAGCCCGCCATCAGCGCACGGTTGGTCCACATCTTCTGCCTCCCGAAACAAGCGTAAAAGCACGTGTCGCGTCGCCGTGAGACACAACGAGCGGCAATCGTGCTTGTTTCCTGTTTCGGCAATGCATGCGTATATCGTGCGCTCAGACGTCCTTGTGCGCGAGTTAGAGCCGCCGCCGTGATACATTTAGACAAAGACGATTCTGATCTATAGCGTGGCGCCAGTGCGTGCGACGGGTTTAAGTAGCAACAACATTCAAGGCCTTTTTAATTAAAAAAAAAAGAAATAAAGAAAAAAAAAGGGCCTTTAATGTTGTCGCTCATCACGCTCTGCTCACTACAGAGGTTATAATCGATGGTCCGTTTTGACGATACGATATGAACCAGACCATGCTGGCATCCCATATGTCTGTCCCTTCTAGCCACCATACCTTGGTATATAGCTCCATGCACATATAATTAACTTCGGGGCGACGCGCGTACCACCTTCGGCGTCCAAAGTGGGAATGCGCCCCATAGGAAAACATTAAACGGAAGTCTTAAACGCATTTTAATGATTGCACAGTGCAAGTACGATAGAAAGTAATGAAAAACAGCGCGAAAACGAAGACGAGACCTGTGTTGTGTGGTTGTTGCTCTCCTCTAATTTGATGGCACATACCCACACAGGGGAATCGGCCAAGAATTGGGGTGCAGAGATATTAGATTTTGAAATGTATATAATTACATCGCAAAAAAAAAAGTAGAAATTAATGATAGGGAATAGAGAAGGAAATCTAAATATCAAAAACCAACATAAAAAAAGGGTAATTACTAACGCACGCAGTAAGAGAATACTGAGGTTTATATGTACAGATTAAAAATTCAAAGCACATTAGCGAGGCAGACGTTTTGTTTCTATTAAGAAGTTTTGAATGGCGTTAAAAACAGACCTGTGGCTGCACCGAAGCAATGGTGGCACCGAACGATAATAAAATCTGGCTGCTCAAATTAAGACCTAGCTGTTGTAACGGCTTCTCCGAATACCGTTTCCTCTTCGTTTTAGCGTTGCTTTTCATTAATTTCTGTTATGCACCAACTAGCCCGCCAATATGCTCTCTTGCAAGTACGATGTCGGCCCTTGATGAAAAAAAAAAAAAAAAAAAACCAATACACCCTAAAACATATTGAAAAATTACGAAACATAATTTCTAAGGAGATGTATTTTTAAAACACCGTGAGCGCGTGAGGGCCGCATGCGTGGCCACCGGCACTGCATGGGACTTCTCGTTTCACCACGTAGGCAGCCATTCGTTCACAGTTGGCATGTACTTTGAACTGTGACAAAATATACACCGACATTTAGAAGCTATATATCTTTAAAATGGCACGATATATAAGTGTGCTGTGAAGCCGGACACACCCTTAGCAGGTGCTCTGTGGACTGGTGACTCACCGAATCTCTCCAGAAGTCTAATATGTTGTTACGTGACCTCCACTGGTTCATATAGTGCGGTCGCTGAAACTGCAGCTTTGTAGCTCTACGCGACCCGGCCGCTGTTCGCGTGTATAGATGTCGGAGCTAGTGCAGTACACGTAACAGAATGTTGGACTCCAGGAGAAGATTGTGCGAATCTGAAACACCTGCTGGGAGACCAGGGGTATGCTAATTTTAAATGTCCCTGCATACACAGTGTTTTGCAGAATATATGCCAATTCTGTGAACATATCAGTGCACAAGGAAACGAAAAAATTCGTCGGAAATTTTGTTTAAATGAGCATCTCTATGCATTGAGCTCCTGTCCATGTGCCGGTGACTCCCGTGAGGCTTCACAATTTTCCAATCTGTTTTATGAAGGTTTGGTTTGGTTTGTGGGGTTTAACCAATGAGAAACGCCGTGGTGGAGCACTCCAGAACCACCTGGGGTTCTTTAACGTGCACTGACATCGCACAGCACACGGGCGCCTTGCTTTTCGCCTCCATCGAAAAGCGGCCGCCGAGACCGGGATTCGATCCTGCGTCCTTGGGAACAGTAGTCGAGCGCCGTAACCACTGTGCCACACCGGCGGGGTTTTTATAAAGGGTATATTGGGCTTTTCTTAATGAGGGGCGATATTGTACTCGAACGCTTTCACTTAGATATTGTACTTGCGCTGTGATATAAGAAATGCTTTATGCACACGAGGCACTTTCCCATTCTGGACGCAGAATTAAGTGGCGCTGAACGCTGCGCCGACCATTCCTTGCCTGGCGCCGTGCACGGAGCCAACATGAATCCATTTACAACATTTGACTATTGTGCCGGAGTTCCTGGGTTCGACCCCTACCGCCAGCAGCTGCATCTCGATGGAGAGGCGTCCGATTGTTGTGCGATATCAGTGCACGTTAAAGATCCCCAGGTGGTCAAAATTACTCCGTAGCCCTTCACTACGGCTCCTTTTTTTCTCTTTTCATTTTTACTCCCATTTTTCACCATTCCCTTACGGCGCGGGTCAGATGTCCACAGAAACAAGTGTGGCAGATACTGCGCCTTTCCCTTCCTGTGAACCAATATTTATTTTACTATTATTATAATTACTACAACATTTGATCAAACGTTGAAGCACTGCTTTTGATGTATTTTTCCCCGTAAAGTTTCTGAAACGTCAAAGTTGTAATAACCTTATTTAAAGATTATGCAAACATAAATGCAACCTCTAAACTGGTTTAGTTTGGCTTGTAGTGTTTAACGTCGCAAAGAGATCCCCATGAGAGACGCCGTAGTGGAGGACTGCGGAAATTTCGACCACCTGGGGTTCTTTAACGTGCACTGACAACTCGCAGCACACAGGGACACTCTGTCTCGCCTCCATCGAAACGCAGCCGCCGGCGGTCGGGCTCGAGAACAGGTACGCCGGTGCAGTACGTAGTCGGGCGTCGTAACCACTGCTCCACCGCGGCAGTGATAACGTAACACATGATGGTATAGAGCAGAGCCAGAGACATCGGAAGTATATTTCGAGGGTTCGATCCCGACCGCCGGCGGCGAAACGACGAGGCGTCGGTGTGCTGTGCGATGTCAGTGCACGTTAAAGATCCCCAGGTGCTCGAAGTTACTTCGTAGCCATCCACTATGACTCCTATTTCTCCCTTTCTACTTTCCCTCCCACCTTCCCTTACGGCGGTTCAGGGGTCCACAGAAATAAGTGTGACAGATACTGCTCCTTTCTCCTGTGAACCAATTATTATTTCCACGGACTAGCGGCCAGTGACGTGTGTGTCGGCTGCGGCGGGGTATAAACTCTCGACCATATTCTAATGCACTGTGCTGCGCTAGCCGAACCACACCGCGAGTTGTTGGCGGTTTACAGAGCGCAGGGTGCAATCCCGGACAACGTCGATGCGCTCCTGTGGCCGTCGGGCAGTGCACGCGTCCGCGACCGAACATATCTCAGAGTGCGTAAATACTTCGAACAGGCGGGCTTGACGTCCCGTCTGTTCCACTTCGCCAGACAGTGCTAGCAGTGACCGAACGCTCTATATGTGTGCTATCTCGAACGATAACGGCCCATCGCCCCACATCGACCGTCAGTGACAGTGTAATCGCTTGTGTGGAGGCCCACCCGCAGTGCCGAGTGCTCCAGTGAACTAAGAAAATTTACGGGCTGGCCTTATGCATCCTACTGCTCCCCTGTAACACAGTGTACATACCTTTTATTTTTACCTACCCTGTCCTTCCTTCCTGTCGCTCACCTCTTTGATTTCCTCTCCAGTTACGTGCTTCTGATGATTAGATAGCAGATATATCGGGGTTGGCAAATATCTTTTTGCTTCCGTTTTTTTTTTCACGTGAATAAAAAAACCACTACTACTACTAAAAACGCCCCGCCGCGATGACGCAGTGGTTAAGATACTCGACTACTGTACCGGAGTACCCGGGTTCGAACCCTGCCGCTGGCGGCCGCGCTTCGACGGAGGCGAAACAGGGAGGCGTCCGCGACCAACGTTTACAAACGTTGTCCGCGACCTAGCTGTGCGATGTCAGTGCACGTTAAAGATCCCCATGTGGTCGAAATTACTCTGTAGTTCTCCACTATGGCACCTTTTATTGCGAAAGCAATACTACGCCATGTCTAGCCGCTCGTCACTGTGTGCCGTGTCCGTGGTCTCCGAGTTGGCCTGCGCCCAACAGAAGAAGAAGAGTTGGACGCGTCGAAGCCGAAGGCAAAACGTTTATTGAAACAAGCGTACAAGAACAGGGTACATATATAATCAATTGGAAAAAGGTGTCGAACATCACATGATCACAGGATAACACACTCGGTGATATCGGCGCGCGAAAGCAACACGGTACACAGAATGGCCACATCGGCATGTTATCGCGCCCCTTCCCCGTCAGTTAATACCGTAGCGCTGCACAGGTCGTCGTTCACGAGTAGACCGTCTAAGAACCAGCTGTGCCTCAGCCTTCGGTAGTTCGGGTTCTGTGCTTGGAGTCGGTAGGAATCTGAAGAAATCACTGGTTGCATTAGTTGGAGCTGCCGGTTCCGACACCCATGCCTTTCGCAGATAGTCCCGATGACGTCTATGCACACTCTCTTCAGACGTCTGAACTTCGTACATGACGTGGCCCAGACGGCGTAACACCTGAGCGGCTAGTCATGTAGGCCCTCGGCTACAATTTCTCACGCACACAGCATCCCCACACTTGAAAACCTTTGACGGCACACGTTGACACAAGCCCGCGCTTTCCATGTCGGGGTGAAGTCTTGACAGGGCAGAGTGGAAATTCCGCCCCAACATGAGCTGCGACTTTCCGGTCTCAGAATGAGGGGTGGGTGCTGCGTGAACAAGAAACGAGAAACTATACGCCACTGTGCATTGTCTCTGGTTCTTGAATGCACACTTGAGCTCGCGAACCATCCTTCTGCTCTTCCATTGCTTGAAGGATAATACGGCGCTGTGTACATAACCTGGATGCCGTTTAGCTTTAGGAATTCCTCGAATTCCTTGCTTGAGAAAGCAGTCCCATTGTCAGACACTATAAGATCTGGTAGACCGTACGATGCGAACATTATGCGCAACTTTTCGATCACTGAAGAGGACTAAGAGATAACATATAATCTCGATCTCAGCCCAGTTCGAAAACGCATCCTCTGCCACAAGAAAACAAACGCCTTCGACTGAACCCGCAATATTGATGTGAACCCTGCCGCAAAGTATTTCGGGTTTCGTCCAGAAATGTGCAGGTGTCTTGGGAGCACTTTGCCTGTAATCTTGACATGGTTTGCAAATTTCAATCACGAAATTTTCAATCTGCGTGTCAATTCTGGGCCACCAAACATAAGACCTCGCGAATTCCTGGACGATTTGTATGTAGTATGCTAAGAATTCGCTTCCGTAGTCGTTCCGGTAGCACTCGGTTTCCCAAAAGGAAGCAGCCTCGATCGACGGATAGCTCATATATCGCCTGCCATGGTAGACAGAGTATTCTGAAGGCACCTTGTGATCGGGCCAGCCGTCGATAACCTGCGCCTTCACCTGAAGTAATTGAGGGTCATGCCTGGTAGAGGACGCCACTTGTGCAGTCAGTGGGGTTTTTGATTTATTTATAGAAAGGGAAAGGCGCGGTAACTGTCTCACTTGTTTTCTGTGGACACCGCAACCGCGCCGTAAGGGAAGGGAGGAAGGTGGGAGTGAAAGTGGAAAGAGTCAGTGGGGTATAGTCCATTGTTTCTAGCATAGAGAGAGAGAGAGAGAGAGAGAGAGAGAGAGAGAGAGAGAGAGAGAGAGAGAGAGAGAGATTTTATATAACAGGAAAACGTCGCCCGGCACCTCGGTTTCATCTCGCTTCTCTTGTCGAAATATGCCGAGCACCGGTTTGTGATCTGTGAGAATAAAGAACTTCCTTCCACAAAGATACTGATGGAAAGGACGGACGCCAAAAACGATGGCTAAAGCCTTTCGATCTATCGGGCATGCTTTCGTTCGGTCTTTGTTAACGTTCTTGATGCATACGCGATGGGTCTCTCTCGTCCTTGAGGGTTGCGGTGTGCTAGGACTGCTCCTACTCCCACCGGTGAAGCATCGCATGACAGAACTAAAGACGAGCTGGGATCAAAATGTATCAGCAGCGATTCGGACGTTAGAAGCTGGCTTTCGAACGCTTTCTGGTGTTCTTCACGCCACATCCACGCGACGATAGTCTCCAGTAGACGATACAAAACTTCTGCGACCTCGAGGTTCACCATGCCGAGAAATGCTTGCAGCTCTTTCTTGGTTTTCGGTACAGGCACCTGATGAATCGCTTCTACCTTAGCTTTCGATGGGGAGATACCACGCGATTCTATCCGGTGGCGTAAGAATCCCAGGCTTTCTTTAAAAAAGTCACACTTTGCCGACTGAACCCGCAGTCCCGTTCTTGCAATTCGTTCGCAGACCTCTTCGAACCCTTTCATTTAAACCAATTATTACTATCATTAAACCAACTAAATCTACGGAATGAAAATGTGGTGTTAAAAAGCGCAATCACGGTTCTATTATAAAAATAATACTAGCTCAATTTCGACTCTCTCGCGTTTAAGCGCTGCTTGAAACCAGCCAGCAAGTTGAGCTCCGCACGGTGCCTGTGCTTTTATTGCTAAAATGATATTCTATAACAATCAAAACCACGGCTAGCAATTTTAATTCATGCCTATTTTAGTGTTTTGTAACGTCAGCAACGTGAAATTGCCTGCATACATGTTTTATGGGAGCGCGGAGGTTTAAAGTTAGGTTACAGAAAAAAAAAATTCCGACGATTACGTTACTTCGTAATGCGAAATTTGAGCGCAGCTCATCAGTAATAATAATAATTGGTTCACAGGAAGGGTAAGGCCCAGTATCTGTCACACTTGTTTCTGCGGACACCTGAACCGCGCCGTAAAGGAAGGTGGGAGTGAAAGTGGAAAGAGAGAAAGAGGAGCCCGGAGGGCTACGGAGTAATTTCGATCACCTGGGGATCTTTAACGTGCTCTGACATCGCACAGCACACGGACGCCTCTTCGTTTCACCTCCATCGAAACGCAGCCGCCGCGGTCGGGATCGAACCCAGGTACTCCAGCACAGTAGTCGGGCGTCTTGTTACTCCACCACCGCGGCGGGGTTAGCTCATCAGCTTTCATCGTTTTCAGTAGATTGAAGAAAATATTTCGAGCTAGACATGTATGTATACAATTAAAGACAACCATTTTGTTTTTCACACGTATTCCTTCAAGAAACACTCCACTAACAGTTCTTGGCTGTCATGAAAGAAGCTTTGTGGTCGGAGAAATGAAGAGAGAAGTTATCGGGAGGTTGCGGGAGGCAGTGCGTGGGCCCATAGGAGCGTTGCGCGGCGAAAAGACTAATGCCACAAGCTGCAGACGAGAAGAAATAACCTTCGCAAATATCTTATAATCCACGTTGCATAAGGATATCGGACGGTATACCCTTCAATAGTTTTCAACCGACATGCGTCTGTGGTTTCCGGGATTAGTATGGTGTGACCAGAGGAGATAGCAGCGACTGACGCCGCTGACGCCGCTAGCGAGCCAAGACAACGTGGCTCTGCGTTTCGGCTTGGGGTGAACGCATCGTGATCTGCTGATTGCGAGCCGGCGCTTCAAAAACCGAACACCGTCGCCGCCAAGCAGGAAGAGGGAGGGGGGAAGGAGGGGCTAGGCTATGCCTCCACGTAAGAATGCTTAGCAGTGAGCTCTACCCCCCCCCCCCCCCTCACCCTCCACCGGTTTCGGCGCTCCTGATAGAGTACTTATAGGTGGCAAGCAAGGGGTGGTCAAGGCTGTCGAGATGTGTCTATATGTGTGCTGAGAAATGACTAAGCAGATGAAATACGTGCATAAACAATGCGACGCATAACCTAGCAACTCAAGAATGCTGCGGCATGCAAATACCCCACACAATTGGAGGCCATCCAGCCAATACCTCGACGCAGTTCAGAGAGGGACCCCAGCCTTCGTCTACTTCTCCCTATATGCTGGAGGCAATTTCTTCCTTTCCTTTCTTCTGGACACTCAGCACGTACCGGTCGCCAGTACAAAGCCCTTTTTTGACCTACTGACGTGAGAGTAAAAACTCTTTTCGTGCCTCACTTGCGGGTAGGCTGCCCCCTTTTGACGCCATTGGATGGAGGACCTCCTTGAGGGGCATTCGCCACAGCATTCTTGACTTGTGACTATGCAGTTGATTACCCACGCAAATCGGCTCTATTTCGTAAGAGCAGATGGAAAGGTTCTCGCACACATGTGGTTGAAATTTATTTCTAATGCTGTTTTACAGTTTAAAATGAAAGCTTATTTGCTTAGTTAAAACGCCAGAACGTGTGCAGGACGTGTAACGGATTACGTACCAGATTTCACACTGCGGAGCATTACGCGTGGAAAGTACAAAATCAGAGTACAGAAAGAGTGAAAGTCTGGTTGGACGCGAGCCCCGCTGCGGTGGTAAGACGCCCGACTCGGAGCACCGGGGTTCGATCCCGACCGCCGGCGGCTGCGTTTCGATGGAGGCGAAACGGAGAGGCGTCCGTGTGCTGTGCGATGTCAGCGCACTGTGAAGATTCCAAGGTGGTCGAAATTAGGCCGTAGCCCTCCACTACGGCTCCTCTTTCTCTTTTCACTCTCACTGCCACCTTCCTCCCTCCCTTACGGCGCGGTTCAGGTGTCTACAGAACAAGTGTGTTCCTTTCCTGTGAAATAATTATTATTATTCGACGCGCATGTTTATGAGAGAAAAAAAGGAAGCCGGTAACCATTGCAGCCGAGGTTACCATCATGTGACGCAGTACGAGCATACGTCACCAATAGCGGCAACGACGGCGTAGCAGTCACTCGCAGTTCCAAGGCTACCGAGGGCCGAGGGGCGTCGGTATCCGCGGCAGCCATCACAGGCCGCAGCATAGAGACTGCGGAGGAAGTTGCGATAGCGCTAGCTTGCGTAGGAACGGAAGCAAAGTTCATAATTAGCGACAGCAAAACTGCTGTCAAAATTTTTGGAAAGGGGAGAATATCGCCGGAGGTAGCCAAAATTCTTACCTAAAGAACGCTGAATAGGAAAATTCAGTTAATTTGGACACCCGCTCACGCTGCCGTCCCTGGTAACGAGGCGGCTCACGAGCTAGCCCGAGCTCTCTACTTCCGGGTAGCCGTCGAGCCCATCAAACACTGGGCATACGACGACCGTCTGCAAAATTGCGGGGAAATCATCGACCATTATAAATTGGGACGTAGACTGGTATCCCCGCTAGATGTTAGCCTAAATAATAGAGGAGCTGTCGCGTGGAGGCGGCTACAAACTAATACGTTCATGAATCCGGCCTGGGCGTTTCACGCGCAACCAGACCTTGGGGACAATGATCTGTGCAAACACTGTGGGGCGAGAGGGACCCTCGACCACATAATTTGGGAGTGCCCACAATCTCCAGGGATAGGACAAAATATTACAGGTAGAGAAGCCTGGGATACCCTGCTATCCAGCACCGCACCGTCCATCTGGCGGAAGAGGCTGCAACCACTGCAACAAGCCAAGGGCTACCTGCCAGCTTCTAATCCGCGGGCGCACGACTCCCCACTTTGGACTCCCCGTCTTCGCCGGTATACTCGTAGTGATCCAACTCAGCTGCAGCTTCGCGAAGCCTCGCTTCGTGCTCGGGACCCATGCGGACCATGGCGACCGACGGATGAAACGCGACAAAATTGTAGCACCACCGGAAGTAAATAAACCGAGAGTCAGTGGTTGGTTGATTACACAACTTTTATTTCCATTGGAAATGTGCGTCGATTTCGAGCTCGAAGCGAGGCTTCGCGAAGCTGCCAGCTGCATACTGACGTCACAGCTGACGTCAGTATGCAGCCGACGCCATATTTGCGTCCTGTTCTGACTAGTACTAGTACGGGGCGGCTGTTGGTGCGCGTCCGTTTGCTCTGGTCACTCTGCCTCATGCCAGCACCGTTATTACCAAAACTCAAGCGGTATCATGAGTGACAGTTTGATTTATCGGCAAAGTGTGCGCGATGAGGACAGAGACCTGTACGGAACAAACAAAATTTTGATACCGACCCGTGTGCAGTCGATATGCGCAACTGCACGGTAAGCGTCGGTATGTGCCCACGCATAAACATGTGCGACATTCATGAATTCCTTGTCCTACGGACGAGCTTCGTCACAAGAAACCAATCGCAAGCCTACTGACCACTCGAAGAACGTAACTACGTTACAAGCGGCTGGGTTAAGAGCCGCGGTTGAAGCAGACGAACTCGCTCTTTGTGCAATTACGTGCGTGCCGTCCAACGTTTAACCAACTAAACCGCCGAGTTTTTGTAGCTGATATTCTACATAGAAATGCCGTTTGGTAGCCAGTATCTTTTATACAAAGCTTGTTTGGTGTGCTTGCCCCAATCGATCAGAAGTTTGGATGTTTGCATCGTCTGTTGCGGTAAGGAAGTAAAAGAAACGGCTGCCACATGCCATAGCGATGACACTGGTGGTGTCACCTCGTTGCCTTGCGGGCTCGAAATAACTTTTTGCAACAATACTATTGAAATACAGCGCAGTTTGGCCAAGCTAAACTTGATTTGTTATTAGAGATAAATAAGTTTACAAAGTTCTTCAAACCTTCTGCAAAACAACTCTGCTCGCCTACGTCTCTTCGCCTAATCTGCATGCGGTCTGCTTCGATTAGCAGCCGACACAGACGATGCGAGCATCCGACTTCTTCTGATCGAATGAGGCAAGTACGGCAAACACGAAGTTTAGCGAGCCCTCTTTGAAGGATTTTATTGCAGCAAAACACGACGAGGAGGTGTTGGCGGCGCGCTGCATGCATGCGCATGACCAGAAGCGATACATTGCCGCGCTGCTCGTTTACCGGGAATGCGTCTTCTGAGTGAGTGAAGAACAGTCGTGCACGGAGAGTGACAGAGCTGGCTGCTAGGGCACAGCCGGAACATTTCTGTCCAGCCCATTTTGACACACATTTCTCATATTCCATGATACTTGTGCGGTTGAGCCGTGCCAGCCATACGTGACGTCGCATCTCGGTGAGGTGTCTCGTTCGAGTGGAGTCGTTAGTGTGTACTTCCGGAACCTTAAAATGCCAAGGTCGTTCGCGCAGCTCTTCAGCTTCCATTGTGTACACTGTGCACGCGTCTATTACAGTCTACGATAGCTCAATAAACAACATAGTTGCGGATGTCACTGCTTGTAGAACCGCACGACAGCACTTGATACGTACGTTCGCCCTGTTCGTTCCGTGGACACAAAAATGGCCGACTGCGTCTCAATTACCCACAATGCACAGCGCGTCAGTGAATACCCCCTATACTCTCTTTCGTGACCCGCTGGACGACAGCGACGACAGCAGCATGTCATCGCCTGGCCCGTCTGAACCACCCGGTGGCGACGGCACATAGTAAGTTATCGAAACTTAATTATTTCACAAAATGCCGTTTCATGTTTGCTTCGGCGCCTTCTCACATTTTACGTATACGCAGATGCCACTGCGGCCGCTACGAACGCATGACCACACCTGAAGACGTGTGCTGCCGCAGCGTTCCGGAGGTGGTGGTGTGCCAACAGGACGACGGATGCATTACTGACCACCCAGCGTTCCGAAGCGTGTCTGGCGCCCGAACATATATGGCCTGAAGTCTTCGGGCTGTGCACACTGCACTGGAGAAGGGGGCGAACATCGATGGGAACGGAGATGAACAAATAAGTAGGTAGTGCGGGTGGCAGATGCGCATATTTTTTGTGATCCAATTTCTGTAGCGTGCAGTATTTTCAGGCAGCAGCGCTTCATATCCTACCGCTTGTTCAAGAAGTGGATTTGGGGCAGGCTGAGCGAAGACAGAGTGGTGCTTGCCGGCCTGCGTCGTTAGCCGCGTTCGGCGCGAATATACGTCGGCGACCAGGCGCACTGCTTCTAGTGGTGCACGGTAGTGGCAGTTTATTTTTAGGGTGGACAGATAGAGACTACTATTTTATGAAAACCAAGTTATGCGCTTTGTCGAGTGTCTGCTTTGTGACACTGTTTAAGAACAGACATCTCATTCCTCTAAATTGCAAAAACAAATGGATGTCTATTGTAGAACTTGTAGGTGTACAAGCAAGAAAGGTGTAGCACTGTTAGCAAGCGAAAAACGAACAAAGCCTGGAAAGAAATTCAAATCCTGGTAAAAAAACAAAAAACAAATACACATCCAAACAACAAGGTGCTAGAATGGAGGTATAGTGAACTAGAATACTCATTATTCTAGTTCACTATAAATGGAGGACAACGCTGAGCATATCACCAATTCTTTCTGGGCACATGCTTCCAAGCATCTACGATAAACATTAATTCATTTGGAATAAAAATTTTGCAGAAAAAAAAAGTTAAAACACAGAAGGCTTGTGCCGAGGCAGCCTGGACTAAGCAGGCGTAACCTATATGCAATGTTACTATTGATACCATGCGAATGTGCAATATTGACACAAGGAAATGAGTGCTTAAAGGTTTGTTTATTGATACTCCTAGCCGTGAATGCATGGTAACAAATCGCAGAATGCAGCCATTCCAGCAGTGCAGTAATACAGGTGAAGCACAGATAAAACCACAACTCCTGTTCCTGTATTTGCTGAGCTGAAATATTAGTTTCAATTTATTTACAGCCAAATAGACTTGCAGAATGTCACATTTGTTATCTCCAAGCCGCAGTAGTAGCTGGTCCCTTTTGGTTGTGTTCTCCAAAGTGTAGGGGCAGTACTGCAATTTGCAAAAAGTTGTGGAGGTTCAACCATCCTTGAACCAAATTTCATGAGTATTAGCCATTGGCCGCAGTCGTTGCTGTCACTTCGATCTTGGCTCTCTTGCACTCTTGCTAAGCACTTTTTGGCAACGGGCTAGCCTGGCTTCTCATTGTTCGATGGCCTCGGCAGCCTGTCTGGTACGGTTGCAGCTGTCTTTAGAAAGTGGGTGTATGTATACGGCGTATTTCCCTAGGTTTAATGAAGGAGTGCCGCAGATGAAACTTGAAGATGCTGTTCAATGTAGTGCATGAAAATATCTTGCAGTTAGAAATTGATGGAGACAATGATGTTTACTGTACAGTGCAAGAGTGTGTTGCAGTTTTACAACAAGATGTGATAGGCTGTGGCAATAACATAGTGCTCTTGTGCCTGAGCTATAAAGGCGGCAATGTTTGCTGCACAGCATGAAAGTTCAAAGTCAGCATTGCATTCACTTCGAGGTTTGTGCATGGGAGGAGTAGCACTAATGCTCTGGAAGCCTTACTTTAGCTCTCTCGGCTACCGCCAGCTGTTATGCCTGGACATAATCCCCTCTTCCTTGGTTATCAGCTATGTCTACTGTGCACTATCCCGCTTTCCATTCACCAGTGAATATCCACGAATTCTGCCAGCTACGGTAGCCATTGCTTCTCTCTTTGGTGCCTGTCCCAAAGGAATCACTTGGTCGGGCAGGGAGACCTTGTCATTGCCTCGTCTAGTATTTATCCCTCATGCGTTTCATAGAATGAGGAGCTTCTTCATAATTCATTCATTTGGTACTGTTTTTTTATAACGTTGTTTATTGCCTCAGGGCATAATGGAATATGTTAAAAGAATTCAAAGGGTATGAAATGAAAGAAAAAAAGTTTGGCTGTTCTAATGAAGTTCAAGAGAGAGCGATAATAAGGCCCTTGCGTCCAAGCGATGTACGAAGATGAGTTGTTCGGCGAAACATTGGGTACTGCTGATGAGGATGCTTTTAACTTGTTCTCTTTATAACTTCTAGCACCTGGGGCCTGGACATTGTCGATAGCTTCGCTTGTTTTGTTGGTTCTTTGAGATCAGTGAATATGTTTCTTGTTTTTTTCAGTCACTTTTCTATCCACGTGTCCTCCTTTTTGACTTCTTTTCATAGTCTCTTCTTCCTGCTGGATTGTCACGGGAAAAAGAGAGGCAATATGGAACAGAGAACCACGAAGAAAAAATGGAAAAGAAGAATTTACAGCATTACGAAAAGACCATGATGAAATTTGCTAGGAGAGGAGAAAGAAGGGAGCACTTAGAGAAGGGAAAGAGGTCACGTGTCCCGGTGCAGAGTGTTTCGACTAGCTAAGTTGGTGTGTGGGCTGTCGGCTTCGACGGTTCCAGCGGCTTTCATGCCAAGGCGTGGTCCCCACTGGCTTCTGCTTCGGTTCCGTGAGCTGAGGCATTCCCCGTCTACGGTACGAGCAACACACACTCGTGCTGTGCAGTAAGCGTCATTCTCTTCATCAAGCTCCAACTGCAACACACTATTCAGCTGTGCGGAGAACATCATCCTCACGAAGTACCATCTGTGCAACTTATTCATTTAACTTGGGTAAATATGGCATACACATACGGCATCTGGCCGAGTGCGGCTGAGGTTTGCTAATGTAATGTCGGGCCAATCCACCAACCAGCATGACATAATTCGCAGGGCTTTCACATTACTGCACCAATTGAGTGTGCTTAGGAACTTCCTTAGAGGGGGGGGGGGGGGGTGCAGGTTTTTCAGTGGACTATCTAGGATGCAAGCTGTGCCACGAGGTTTTCCTCAAAGTTGGCAAATCCCATAAATTTTTGCAGCTCATTGACCTTTTCAGGGGCTTTCTCATCTCTGTTGGTTCTGTCATTTTCATCTGGATGTGTCATTTGTTGGCAGCAAATACACACTACTTTCATTTCATTCTTAGTTTGTCATGCTTTAGCATATATAATACCTTTCCTGCAGTTTTGGTCTGTTCGATATCCTTGCTATATGCCGTGACATTTTCTGAAACATTGCTTGTTTCTTCTCGGTACTTGAGCGCTTGCCTGCTTTTGTGTTGCTTGAAGAACTCTCATGAACTTCAGCTTTTGTTGTCTACAGTATCTGTAAAGATTATGCCCCAGGAAGCTTCTACAAAGTTCCTGCTGATGATACTACAGAACTGGGTCCTGTTGTTGCTTGAACCATTGGCATTGGGTATCATTCTTCGGATGGCTTTGTTGGCTTGCGTCAAGTTCACGCAGAGCCGGATGCCAATAATTTCGTTGGGAACGGCTACAATAACCTACACTCAAGATATTGGTCTTCGAACTGGTTCTGTGACATGTTTCCGCTTCCCCTTTGTTTCATAGGTGTGGCAGTATCCATGTTAGGACCTGTGCCATTGGTTGCATATTGTTGATGTGCAGTTTCTTTTAGAAGTCCTGCAGTTTTTACCATCAAATGAAGCAATCATCACAGTTTTGGAGAGTGCCTCATGTATTTTAGAGATTGCATTGCGATGTTCTGCCTGGTTTCATATGATGTGCAGGAGACCTAGCTAGTTGGACATGTGTCATGCTAGCAGTGCGGATGTGTTTTTCTGACCGTTGTGAATGGTGGTGTCTGTGCGTATATCCAGGCGCAGCTTCATTCATGAATTGTGGTGATGTTTTCAGTGGTATTTTAGAGCGTATAACGAGCTTCTTTTTTATTTCCTAAGACAGCTCTGGAGTGTTTGTCTGAAACCTCACTATTTTTCATTGCTGGCTCTCTGTATTGTGGCACCCGTTACTAGCCGTAAAGGCCATGGGCCCAACCAACTGTTCGTGTAGTTTTTAGCACAAATAAAGAAAATAAAGACGAAAAAAAAAAAGTGAGTGATCAATCTCGTCGGCCGACCTTTAAGCTTTCAGATCGACCTGATCATCTTGTGTTATCATCTGTATGCAAAAGTTTGAGTCTTTCAGTCCAAGCTAGGCACGTCCTGTGCCACCTGACTGGCCTGTTATGCAACGAAATGTCCTTTTTCTGTTTAACAAGTCCAAGAAAGCTTTCCTTCTAGGCCAGGAGGCCAGGTTCCAGCTGAAGTGATGTATTTGAGGGCTTTCCACTTTGCTAAGAAGCACAGCTTGTCTAATGTGTAACCTCCCAACACCATTTTCTACAGCCACTCATTGGATAAATTTAGCATTTTGTAGCAATAACCTCCAAGACCTATTTCTTTTAAGGCTGGCTGCGCTATGGTGGTTGTGAAGCTGGCTGGTGAACTCTTTTAACTATGGTTGAAGAAGCTTTTCTTTATGGCCATGCTGTGACCACGGTGAAATTCCTGAAGTCAGTTGTGCAAGTATTTCCTTCGTGCAACTAGTTGCGATCTACCAGAAGGAGAGGAAGAAGTGAGGGCAGACCAGTGAAGAAAAAGGGCGCATATTGTGGGAAGCTGGGAATAATCGGTGTTCAAGCAGTGAAGAAGTAGCAGACATGACCACAGTTATTTCTCAGATGAGGTACTGTCAGTGATGTAGAGGGCCCACTGACATCATTGGCGAGGTTTGAAAAAGGTTGGTTGGTTGGTTTGTGGGGTTTAACGTCCCAAAGCAACTTAGGCTATGAGAGACGCCGTAGTGGAGGACTCCGGAAGTCGGTTGCGAGTGTTGCAAGGAGCACTTTTTAAAATTTATTTGTGAAAGGTAGGCTCCACACAAAGCTTTTCAATTTGACTCGAATACTTGCAAAGACCATCTCATAAATTTCTTGCATTAGAATATTGCCGCAAGTAGAATTTGAGGAGCCCTTTAGTTTTCAAGTGCTACATTACCTTTCGCTTTTCTCACGGCACATTTACTGAAAAAAAAAAAAAAAAAATATATATATATATATATTGCAACATGACCACTGACAAGGAAGAACTGCCCTTTTGCTACCTGAAGCAACTGTGAATATTCTATCGTCCGAGATGAGTGGTGTGCAAGGTATGTATGAGCCATGGCCTCTAAAGACTCATCAAGGCAATATTTGTTGACCCATTGTGAGCATTACCACATCCTTAATCATGTCAAATCATGTATGATAGTTATGAACGCTGTCACTCGAATGAACTGTGTCACGGGGAGGGTACTTTTGCAGGTTGTGAATGAGTGAACATGTGACACATCAGTAATATAGCATATATGTCGCATCTATGTATCTCGTCTTTTTTTTTTTTCGTTTTGCGCAATGAACAGAGTTGAAATGACAAATTTTCTTGCCCTGGCATGGCCAGCAAATGCACAAAGGTGGCTGAAAGAAGTTCTGTTCTAACGTGCAGCCAGTGACAGCCGGAAATACCAGACCACAGGAAAGTGTACCGAGCACTTAATAATAGGCAACCTGCACTGCCTAGGTGGTGCTGCAATTGTTCCACAGTGCGCCTCAAAAATGCTGTTTTTAGCTGCTTGGTTCGCGATAATCGACTGAGGATATTCAGCAGCATTACAATTACGCGTGTGACAGATAATGTCTTTGCCCAGGCGCTCTCGATATATAGAGATAGTAAACTTTAATTGGTTGACAGAATTGCGTGGGTGGCTTCCTCAGTCCAGGATCCCATTAGCTTGGGCTGCCTCCCGGGCCCTGGTGAGCAGGCTGCGGTGCTCAGAGAGACCCGTGTGGGCCAGCTCTGCCTCCCACTCCGCTTGGCTGAGTGCTCGAGCTTTATATTTATCTAATTGCTCTTTGCAGTTCTATGTAGCCCAGTTATCCGTTACAGGTCATGCAAAGCTTCGACAAAGCGTGTCAGCTCATGCAGGTGGCGTGAAAACGGACTACTAAAGCGCCTGAAAAGTATTTTCTTTTCTCGCTAGGATATGTGCTACGGCGTGTCAATGGACACTGCAGACTGGCTGCCTATGAAGCTACCGTAGCCCGATATAGGCCCCTTTCTAATCAAGCTCCCAGTTTTGCATTTGGTTCACTTATTTACATGATGTAATGCCATAATTCAGATATATTTAAACTCCCTCTTCTGCTTCTTGGCCCCACCATGAACGTACTGCACACTGCAGAGAAGCAGACTTCATGGCTCCTTCTGCCATCTCGCATCAATTCTTCACATCCCAACATGCTCACTCCTAATAACCAGGAAGGAGGCTATGACATAGATGCTACGTCACCACCATGTTACGTGTTAGTTTGTTCACAACGTGCAAAACTACATTTCCTATATTGCGGCCAAGCACTCCATCCCATGCACTGTGGGGCATTGCAGTCTTGATCCTGTCTTTGGAACACTCCAAGAAGGAAGCTAGCGAGGGCTTTAGATGAACTTTGGAACATTATTTCTGGAACTGCATGATATATTTGAAAGCTGAAGTCTGCATCTGATCTGGCTGAAATAATTGTGAACATGCACTACTTGACCCTGTTGCAGCAGATAAAAAGTATGGTGACATCCATTTCAAAGGAAAAACAACACAGACAGGCACAAGTACACACTAAAAATGTACTATGCTTCTCTTTCTTCGTTTGACATCTGCTTTTATGCTGTTTTTCATTAAAGATGAACTAAACTAGGAAATTTTGAATACTTGTATGCTCCCACTAGACATACTACTTGGTATGTCATTGAGCTAGCTTGAATAAGTGCAACCAATCTACTTTTTCACTGTAATGCACAATATCATGGTTGCCTGTAGCTGGAGTTTTTGGTTTTAAATAATGAGACTCTGGTGAAGCAGAAATACCATTACCTGCACAAGCTAGCGTCAAATGACAGCACATAACTGATGTCCCTGTCTGCAGTCAGCAGCTTGTTGTCGTCTTCAGTGCACAGAGAGTCATCCACTTCCATCGGGATGGGTGTTGAGCCACGAGGAGGGTGAAAGTACCCTGCTGCAGGTGGCAGCGGATCAAGTACCGCTGCAGCTAGGTGCGCTTTCCTAGCTGTACAGGCTCCCTGGTCGACCTCTACCCTGGCTTCTCTGGTGGCAGGCTTCTCTGTTTGAACCTTTGTGCTGACAAGAGATTTCAGTCCAATAGACACCTGTGTACCTGGAAAAATTTCATATATTTAGAATTGTTGGCAAGCACCCCATCTACGTTTAATGTAATCAATCACACAGCTCTCTTTAATGCATTTTCGCAACACTACTACAGCTTCATCAATAATGACTTACCAACAGAACGGTGCTCTCACGTTGTCTGTGTTGCCACAGTATGCGTGCGAGTAGCTGAGGCCGCGCTTGCGATGCTTCTACAGACAGATATTCATAAATATAGTGATGGTTACAGATTTGAAATTTTTCATGCTTTCATTTTCAGGTGCTGTATAAAGTGAACTGCCCATAACAAAATGCGAACATTGTGAACCTGCTACACATGCACAAATATTCTGTAAATGGAGAATTGATATATCTAAAAAATTTGCACAGACAAACTGTTGAGTTCCAAGATCTCAGCAAAATTTGGAGGCATATTAGCAGCACATACAAAAAAGACACAATGCAGGGTAGTAGACTACTACACTGTTTTATGAACCAATCCAGTAGCTGTCTCGCATGTTATTCCAGTTAATATATGAGCTCAGAGTTTCTTTTCTTGGGGCGCCAGTGCACGTCAAAGCCTTGCATCATGCACTGAACAAAATGAACTATTTGAACTCCAAAATAATCTCACCTCTACAGGAAGAGCTACATTTGAATTGCTTCCAGAAGGTTCCTCAAGCGATGGTTGAACATGTGCATGGAAGCGCATGAAAACATAACAGTTGTACTAATTTGCATAGCTTACGTACTCGGGCAACAGAGCCATCATATGCAATACATGCAAAGCTGTTCAGTACAGCTGAAAACTAAACACGTACATACTCATATGCCAAAAGACTTGCATCATCCACTGGACAAAATGCACTATCCAAAATATTCCCACCTCTACAGGAAGAGCTGCAATATTTGGATCACTTCCAGTAGGTGCCTCAAGCGATAGTTAACACATAACTGCATGAAAGCACAAAGACATAGCTACAGTTGTACTAGTTTATATAGCTTCAAGCAATAGATCTATCATATATGTGTGCAACATATTGCAAAGTTATATATGCAGCCTAAATTTAAGTGTATACGTGCTATTAATGCTTTAATCACAGTGTTAACCTGTCCAGTGGAAACTTCTGTAGTGCTAAGGTCTTTCGGGCTTCCTGGCAATGATGGTTTACCATGCTAGGAAAAGAAAGGAAACTTGTGCGTAATCAACATAGCATTAATGGCAGTTTCATTATTTTGCACATGAATGAGAATGAAAAGAGCCAACAGTCGGTAAGTCCAAGGTAAAAATAGGGGATATCTTTTTTTTTTTATCTGTGTACCACATGCTATTTTTCCTTCTACTTTGTATGTAATTATCTTTCTCCCTAAAATCATTACAGGACTACTTGTGGTCAATATCAACCACAAAAGGGTAAAAAAAAGAAAAAAGCTACATTTACCTTAGACTCTCAGAGTTTTGGCTCTTTTCATTGTATCATAACGAGCCCCTCATTTTCTCTACGCACTGTAAAATCATAAGCATTTCTTAAGGGGGAGGGGGGGCAGGCGGTCTGTATTTTTACAAGTGTGCTGTATTATTTTATTGTAAGCCCGGTGTTATTTTGTGGGGTTCAACGCCACACAGCACTGACTGACATCGCACAACGCATGTAGTAAGCGGGCGCCTTGCTTGCGCTGCCGTCGAAAAGCGGCACAGCAGTAGGGCGTCCTAACCCACTGCATCACCCAAACAAATTATATAATGTGATAGTTCTGATCACCTATGTTAGTGTATGTTAATTTATGGTTCAATGTGCGCAGCTCGCATCATCTTATTTTTGTTTCCTTATGCGCTTTCAGAATTAACGCGCCAGGAAGCAGGAGCTATAGCTGACAACTGTGCACGGAAGTGGAAAATCCGCGCTCGTACAGCGCGCAGGACGTGAGCTCCTTTTCATGCATTTTCAGCGCCTTAACTTGTAGTTGTGGTTCTCTCACAAGAGTGATCGAAATCTCATCCTATGGGCTACAATGTTTTTCCCACATAATGCACGCAAGGTCTGTGCCTGCAAAACTTGTGTTAGGTAACATGCACGCCCATGCAAGACTCCGAGCCGTGCTACGCGTGTTTGCACAATAACTCACAACCCAGAAAACTTACCATTCCAGGGAGAAACTGCGTCGGAAACGTGTCGGATTTCAGGCGTTGTCGTCTCACGTTGAGGCCAGTTAGCTGCGTCAAACTGAAATTTCTGCTCGTATGCGTAAAAGGAAAAGTGGCGGCCACGAACTCTTAGCTCCTGGCGTTTGTACGACAATGACAGCCCGATGCGTTGGAGCCAGCTTTCCCGCTTGACATCTTGTTTTGTTGGGACACGATGTCGCATTGTGACATCTTTTCTGTCCTCGGCTTAGAATGGACCACACAGCAATGGTGGCCCATTCCGATCCAGAAACAAAGCAGCACCAGTTGGTATCCCGAGATTTCAAAACGGACAACATGTGCTTTTGCGAGCAGACGGATCTGTCTTGGCTGGAAGTGTTCTGTTTCCATCAAGATGCGCTCAGAATTCTTACCTTTTTTTTATTATGCAATAATAACCAACGAATAAAATATTACTTCAAGAAACAATAGTGCTCATTTTAAAATTTATAATTGCAAAAAATTGCACGTGACGCCATACGGCCATGGCCAATGATAACACTTGCCCCAATGACGTCGCATGGGCTGGGCGGCTGAAAACGCACGGTGGCGAGCCGCCCTAATCGGCTGCGAGGGGCAATTTTCAAAAATTATATGTAAATTATAGCTAACACGCTGAGCTTTTCAAATATCATCTCAATGCTCACTAAGGCCACCTCTAAACACCTGCAGCATCAGAATACGACCGTAAATGGCGTTTTAGGGGCCGTTTAAACGCAGATGAGAAAACTCAGAGTCAAGTGACTAGCAACAGATGAATATGCGAATGTCATCAGAGGCTTTGCAGCTTTGGATGCAGAAATATCTTTATTTCGTACCACTTGTGCCATCCAGGAAAGATGCACATCGGCCGAGCCTGCGCTGTGCTGGCTTCCATTCTTGCAAAACAAACCACGCTGGGTCGTGTCAAATATAACACCACCAATGTCCCGGGAAGTGCAATATTTCACACGCGCCGCACACACACAAGCATGCCAATCACACACACACTCACACAAATATGTGCACTCACAGTTGCATAAGCACAAGTAGCATTTCAACACACCCCCTCTAATAGTGAAACTACACATCGCAATGCTTATAGGGAACTCTAGCATGTTTCACCAGTGCCAGAACATGTAGCACATCAATCGGTCTTCACAGGTCACAGCGTACGTACAGGTAATACGGGCACTGTATTAATGGGAAATTAAGCATTCTGTGGTTTCAAGCATCCAGACTTTTTGACGGCCTTATTCCAGAAAAGGAAAGCGAAATAGTGATCACACACTAAAATCTAAGCACCCATTACACAGTTCCCCACACACACAAAAAGAAAAAAAAAAAAAAGAAAAAGAGGAAGAGGAGTGGTGCTGGATATGCATAAGTTTGCATTAATACAGCATTTCAACTACAGGTGCAGCTCATGAGAAGATGGCTGACAGAAAGCAATAATTATCAAGCGCTGAAGAGAGTAGGTACCCTCCAAATTCATCCCTTAATATTAAAAAAAAGTCCATAAAGAGATGAACAAAAATGCAGAAGGTATAATTGACCTTACAGTGCAAGTATGCTGATAAAAACTCTGTGACAAAAAAAAAAAACCTGTGACAACCGCACAAGTCAAGGCTTCATGCCCCGAACACACCCATCAGCATACCAATTTTGTACCAATCGCAGCAAACGGGATAACTGCTACCGAATCGCAAAGCAGACAGTTGCCTTAGCTATCAGTCGCATATATTGCTGCTAGCAATCATGCAAGGTAAAAGAAAAAAAGAAAAAAAAAAGGAACAAAACAATAAAGTTCTTACGGCAGGTACTTGAATGCATTTCACCAGGCCTTAAACAATGTTATGTGATTGGCTTTAGTGCCATTTTTGCAGTCTGCACGACCTACTTCCTGGTGATGCTGCAGGCTTCTGTCAGCTATATTCGACGCAGAGTAATCCTAAGGGATTCTAATGCTGCCAATGCTTCTAGAAGGCCCCAGTAAAAACTTCTTAAGCAGATCAGCATGCCTTATCAACCAATTGCATTAGGCACTCTGCTACCACAAATAAGCAGCTATTTTCCAAGCACACTTTCGTTGTTCTTTGACTTGTGACAATGCACCGTGCAAACACAAGAACGCAAGCCCAGGAAATACAATCAGAAAAGAAACGAGATGCTCCGACAGTTCCACAAGGTGCCAACACTTCCACTTGCCAGTGCCAGACAGTTCCTTCGCAGCAAAAATGCATACTGAAGCAAATTAAAATGAAGAGTGCATTGCAGCTTGATACTGCAGGCAGCATTGTACCTCGTAAACTTTTCACATATGTTATACCTTTCACAAAGCTGTTGTTATGGGGACTGCTCAATAAAGCACTCCAGCTGTCTGAAAAGAAAACTAACCCAAAAGACACATTATCAGCTCATTTAGGTCCAGGTCAAATTGGCATGTGGTAATTCAAATGCAAACAGGACCAATATTAATTATGTTTCATTGACAGTTTTGCAAGTCTATTCTGCTACAAATTCCAGGGCGTTCTACCCACATAAATCAGCGGGCCTCTTGGAATGTAAATGCAGAACTTTAATATCCTTGTGTCTGAAAATCATTCCGACCTGCAGCATACTGGACTAAGCAAAATCGAGGTAAGCAAGCTTTGACACTGCCTGAAGTAACAGGTGTTTTCTGCGTACCCTTTATATATACAGGGCACTCTTTGCATAGATTTCGTTTAACATATGCAAATGTTTATTCCACTGCCAACCTCCCGGACAGCTTCAGCACATAAAATTTAGACTTCAGAGTCTTTGGTACCTTCTGCTACAGTTTGTCACCTTTTGCCTGAAAGGAGGGTGCAAGAAATTCGGCATAATAAAAGTTGTGAATTACTCCTATCATGATAAGCAAACAATTTCACAAAAACAAGCAGGGGGTGTGGAAAGGGAAAGATAGGAGACAATCCACAATAAGAACTTGCAAGAAAACCGTGGAAGCAGTGCAAAATGTCACTGAACAAGGTGCCAGTACAAGCATGAAAACTGTATAGGATAAAGGTTGATGAGAACTGCGAACCAAGGAAAGTGCAGACGCAAGCTGTGTGTTCCCTCGAGGTATTCCAAAAATAATGCAAAGGATGCAAAATGAGCTTCACAGACAATGCTTCAACTGAACTACATACAGCTGATGGCAAGCGCAGGTACTTTCTTCATGTGACGCAGCACAAAAACAATATACAAAAGTGAGAGAAGGATGGCAAAGTTCGAAAACAGAACAGGCCATGACAGCACACAAGCAGATGGATCGATGCAACTCCATTTACGCCTGGTGCCGGGCTCTCTGACCATAACTACAGCGGAGTTCCCAAGGGGCCCACGAATCGACTCCCGGCACTTCTGATTGGTCCCAGGAGGTTACTTAATGTTGTGCTGCATGCGACAGTCAGGGGCACAGAATGCAAACGGATGTCAGTAGAGATTGACTCATTACCACTTTCTAAGGAGCGAGAGACTACTTCCTCTGAAAAAATGGGGCTAAAAAAGGAGTGAAAGCCAAAAGGAAGACACGTACCGTTACCGCAGACCACCAATGCTACCTTTCCTTCAACTGAATGAATATAAACAAATAAAAATAAACTGAGCAAACTTAGGCCACTCAACATCACCAGTGTTAGGACTTCAAACTGCAGCAATGCGTAAAAACAGTGCAATTTTGATTAAAATTTCTTTGCCTAGAAAGTGACACTTTTTGAATAAAACATGCAGCATTAATGAAGGACCCAACAATCACACTTCACTAAGAACAACAACATGACAGAGTTCTTCTCAGTATCCCTTTAAATAAATTCTCAAAGTAAAAAAAGAGAAAGCTTACCAGGTAGAACTCCTAGCCTTATTGCACTGGCTATTTTAACCTCTATATGTATAGGCTTGCTCAGGCTCCAATTCACATTTTCATAAGTAGTTCACTCTTCACTAACTTTCAAAGTTCAAACAGTGGTTCAGGTACCCTATAATCCACACTGACTCCTCAATACAGGCACTAGTGGAAGGATGCTTCCACTTACAGTAAAAAGGGGCATTTTCTCAATGCCGCGTTTTGCGACATGTTTGCTTTGGTCGCATGGTTGCTACTCAAGTTGGCCCTACCACTGCTTCTGCAGGCTCGAGTGAATCAGGTTGAGTGGCGGGTTTGACAATCTAGCAGAAAGCTGGGGAGGTGCCAGCTAGGGTAACACCAATGCAACTGAAATGAATGGATCGCAAAAGGCAACGCCGGAAGAATACCACCCCTGGTGATACCACTGTACAAGCCCCAATGGGTGGCTTTTTGCAATGAGCCACTGCTGGCTTATTTGCCAATGAAGAGATGCCCTATCCACTCACGCCGCTAGGTGTCACCACTGCACAAACCCCTTGTCTTTTCAGAATGTGCCAGTTGTCAGTCATTTACTAATAAACAGATGTCTCTCCAGGCACTGCATGCGCTCACATATGTGGGTGCAGTGGCTAGACATTGAGCTATTGCCCGTAGAAGGCGCAGTTTCCACAAATGTGGATGTAAATAATGCGTTCATCATGTCTGAACAACACTGTACAGAAAGACGCTGAGGCAGGCATGCAAAATGAACGCAAGAATCCGTTTTGTTTATTGGATGGTTCCACATTTTACGATAGTTCCGGCGTGGATCTGGTGAGGGTCAATTTGTATTTGCTTCTTTCTGCTAGTGCAAACATTCCAAAGTGACTATAAAATGAGTTGATTTCTTTACAAATGACCTTCTGCAAGAGGAATGAGTCAAAATAAGTGCAATTAAACCCTTAAAGATGGTGTGAAGTAACAACAAAGATATACGAGGGCCTGACAGAAGTAGCACAATTAACCAGTGGGAATGGCTGGACATTTTTTTGTGTGCAATCCTGGCATGCTTGTTAAGAAAAAAAATTATCTCTCCCTCCCCTACCTCTGGACTTAAAGCGACACTGAAAAGATAATCATGGTCATATTCTATTGCAACACATCTGTAGATGTGGCCTTTGTGAGTATTCTAACCAGATTTGAATGCTTCACGCGCACCCTAAAATCAACTAATGTTTACAATTGCTCCTCACAGCTGCTCACAACCAATTAGGGTGAGACCTCATCGAGAGGCCCTAACCTGCCCCCCTCTGGTAGACATAAACTGGGACTACTGGGCATGCCCCCTCACTGAGCGGCTCAAGTGACATGGGCGGGATGGGACATGGTGGGAAGCAGTAATGACCCATCCTCTTTATCTTTCTAACAGGAACCGGCATGTGCAGAGTTGAAAGGGGGGAGAAGGAACATCATATTTTATCTCTAATGTCTTGGGTGTTAGCAAAATCAGCTTGAAAAATTTATGCATTCCAGAACTGAGCAATGGAATACAGATTTTTTGCGCGAGTTTTCTAGCTTTAGTAAATAGCCCTTCATGGTCCCTTGAATTCATGCCTGAAGGGCACGAATTAAGACTAGGTGCCACAAATGTACGATCCTTTTCATAACACATTATCCAGTTGTCTCCCTCTGGTCAGATGCCCGTTCCATGTATTCTTGCCGCACACTACCGGACAGTCTTCATGTAACACAAAAATTTAACAAACTTAACACCCTTTCTTCCATAGTGCAGAAACTTGTGAACAGAAGAATCTATCTACAGCCTAGCCAAGCAAACTGGAAAGCCAGCACATGAAAAAAATAAATGAACCTCGCAGCTAAGCCAGTTTTAATGGGTGGACTCTCACGTAAGTCTAATGTTAACCTCACAGCCTATATACACTTATTCTGCTGCAATATTTACGCATTATATAGTATAGTGCAAAAATTGACTTCCTTTGTGGAAATGTAAAAAGCGTGACAATCTGCATTTACAGCTCAACTATTACTACCTCCTTAGATTACAAGCATATCCCTGTTAAAACTAATTATGTCTTCATGAATGTGCCAAGTTGACAGCAACGAGCTAGGAAAAAAATTTGAAACAAATCACCAGAAACCAAGCATTGACTCCTTTTAAAGAAGCTTTAAAATGCCTGCAAAATTTGGCTAGCTTACACGTCTTGTGGTCTTAAAGAGAAAGGGAAGAAAAACAGCAGTGTCCTCATAATGTAGCTGCTGTTCTTCCTATGCTTTTTGCAACTCTTATTAAAACCTCAGGGCAGCAACAGTGGGCTTTTACTATGTTATGGATAACCCTGTGCACTGAGACATTCAATGTTTGCTAAAGTATACCAACTTCAAATAAGTCTGTCTTTTGAGGTTCACACATTTAATGAATTTTAAACCATAGGCTCCCCTCTCTATGGTGATCATTTCTGCCAAATAACACGGCTATATGTGTTTAGTTCCTGCCCAAAGTAAGCTTAAAGTTGGCCGCTCTCATGAAATCAGTTCTAGCGCTTTCCATGGGCAACACTGTGTGACACTACCAATATAGCTCACTAGCATTACTTGTCAAATAAATAATGTCAGACCTGAATTCAGTCACTTCTGGTATTTTGTGAATGTAGCCCTTACTAGCAGTTGCTATTTTGGCAACTCCATGCGTGTAAGGGAACTTGGCAAATAATGGCTGTGACGATGCCAAATTGCCCTTAATCACGGAGCCAAGGTTTGGTTTGCTGTTTCGAAACTGGTCCACTAGTATTAAAAAAGACTTTCTTGTAAAGAAGATAAATATCAGGAACATAATGCAACCAACTCAAATTGCTAAAAAATTCAAAATAACCCACTGGGGTTGTTTTTTTTCAAGTGCATTATAGTAAGATTTTTTTAAAAAGGGTAGCTTAACAGTAAGACAACGAAAAACTATCTCAGATCTTTCTACCAAAGTGAAGCAGTGACGATCAATGCATCTCGTCAACCCGAAATGTTCATCTTTCAAAGCTAACATCTGCTCTCACCCCACATCTCAGTCGGACTGCGAGATCCTGCTCTAAGAGCTGACAGTGCCAACAGGCTATCAAAAGCCCTTGAAAAAGCTCCTCAAACATCTGCGGCTATAAAACTTTTACGTAAGAAATCAAAGTTAAAAGTTGTCCAAGATAGATGAACCTGTGCAAGCTCAAGCTCAGTCCAGAAAGTTAGGCAGACCCCTTCCCTCTTTTACTAGACAAGCTTTGAGAAAGCTTTCAGGAAGGCAGCTGCTTGAAACTTCGTGAACCCAAAGCCTGGCTTGCATGCCACCGTGCGAAATCATCTGTTGCTGCCAAGCAGCTGCGGATAGGCCAGCCAGTAACCAGTGCACTAGCAAACGCTCGTGCGGCAGCTTTAAAGTCTGGGCTCGCTCTTAGCTCACTGTGGGCTGTCCTCAATGACCACAACGGTGCCTTTAGTCATAGCAATTTGGAAACGATAGTACAGGCAGTACAGGCAGACAGAAAATGAGACGTCAGACACTCGCTTCTATCTGAAGGAAAAAAAAAAGACCAAAATAAAACACGCAGCTATGGTACAAGCAGGGCAATGAAGATGACGAAAGAAGCGATGTCTGACAGATGGGAATAATGTGGTGGCTTGAATGGTTTCAACTTTCAGCAGGGGGTTATAACCAACTGCACAAGACACTTTCTTACTCACTTTGCAAAATGGGGGGGGGGGTTACAAGAACTGGGAAAGGTAGGCAGAGAGACTGCACGTTACACCACTGCAGAAGTTCGAGCACAAGACGGGGATTGTGCGAGAAGAAATGAAATGCCTTTGCAATGAGGAGGAGGCATTGTACTGTTACTAAACACCATGGGGAGGTCACACACACACGCACGGACTTGTACACCACCAAGGGGCACACACTCCAGTCACCACCAGGCCACTCAGTCATCGGCTGCAGCAGAGGCTGCGGCAGCTCGCTCCGCCGTGCGTTTCCGCTTGGTGGGGGTTGCCTTCTTTTGTTGTTCGCTGCCATCCCCTTCGTTGCTGTCGTTGTTGACGTCTTCATCGTCTTTCCACTCGTACTCGTCACCCAACTGCTCCCCTCTCTCGTCTTCTTCCTCCTCTTCAGACAATCCTTTCACAATCCTTCGTGGCTTTGCTGGTAAAGATAAAATGGTTTGCATTCTGGCACAATTCTACGGTTGAAATGGAATCCAGTTTTTGGGCTGTTAGAGGCTGCTGGCCAAAGCTTAGCACATGGGTCAGACAGCGGTAACAAGGCCATTACTAAGGCGTACATGCTGTTGATGTTTCAGCTTCAGGTCAGTTACGGTCCAGCACAGTTATGCACCAAGAGTTATGCTCCACCACAATTACGATCCAGGAAAACAATGCTCCAGGATATTAAGCTCCAGCACAATCATGACCCAAGATAGTTATGCTCCAGCACAGTTACCGTATATTGCTGCGTATAAGTCGACCTTTTATTTAAAATGTCGTTCCAAAAGTTGGGGGGTCGACTTATATGCGGGGTCAAAAGTAATTTCGACCGAGTCGCGGATAATACCACGCCCCGTGCACTCGTAATTTCATAAAGGTTGTCAGACACAATGCGAAAGTGGATCTGCTTCAAAAAAAGAATTTAATTGAGATATGCACCAAAGGGTTGCTTTATTACGATAGCAACTTGTTATCGACAAACCGTGGGCATTCCACAAAAAAACGGCCAAAGCCGGGCGGGCTGGCAATGTTTGATACAAATGGTACAGCTACAAATCCAATCCAATCCAAAACGGCCACACGTGACCATTCACATGAGCCGAGAAGCATTTTCCAAGGCCCATTTTCACGTGTTGTGCAACGTTGTGTGCCTTCCGCCATTTCTTCTCGTCGCACCGCCTGGACTCAAGCCGATATGACAGCTAACAGCGGTGTATGTGGTTTGTGTCACTCGACGGAGGCCTTGCAAGATGCCGCCGCAACCTCGGCAACAGTACAGCGCTGCTTTCAAGCGACAAGTCATCCTTTACGCCGAGTCGGAAAACAACGCCGAAGCAGAGCGGAAGTTTGACGTCTCAGAAATGTGCGTGAGAGGCTGGAGAAAACAAAGAAGTAAGCTTTTTGCGTGTGCTGCTACACGCCGTTCCTTTCGTGGGCCGAAGTCCAAATAATACCCTGGTGTTGAGCAGGCGGTTGGAGATTGGGTTCACGACCAGAGAAGCAAGAGCCTGAGTGTTTGCTACAATGACATTGAAACAAAGGCACGCGCTGTCGCAGGGGAGATGTGCATCCCGCGTACCGACTTTAAAGTGTCTAAGAAGTGGGTGATGAATTTCATGAAGAGGAACGGCCTAAGCCTGAGGCGATGGCCGACCGTATGCCAACGGTTGCCCGAAGCCTACGAAAAAAAAACGAAGCGTCTTTCTGCGCTACGTGAATGACCTGCGGGCAACACATTCATTTCTGCTTGGTCAAATAGGCAACGATGATCAGACTCCAGTCTGGTTTGAAATGCCTAGCAATTGGACCGTGTCTGCAAAAGGGGAGCGCCAGGTCCGCCTGCTGACAAGGCAACACGCACAACCGTTTCACGGTCATGTTATGCTGTACGGCAGATGGGCACAAGTTGCCGCCATTCCTTCTGTTCAAGAGGAAAACGATCCCGACGAAGGAAAAGTTCCTGCCAAAAGTCATTGTGCAGGTGAATGAGAAGGGATTTTTTAATGATGAAATGGTCCTCGAATGGTTTCGTCTCGTGTGGTGCAGGTGTCCAGGGGCACTGCTGAAGCCCCGCAGCATGCTCATCCTGGACTCATTTTGTGGCCACATAACCGACAATGTAAGCAGTAGCGGACGCGGGATGCGACCTGGTCATCATTCCGGCTGGATTGACACCTATTCTTCAGCCACTGGATGTGGCACTGAACAAGCCATTCAAAGACCACATCGGTGCATTCTACGAGTGGCTTCAGCAAGAAAATCCAAAGACACCAACACGGAGGCTGAAGCGAGCTTCTTTGGGCGAAGTGGCTCAATGGGTCAACGATGCCTGGTATGGACTACCAACAGACATGGTCTCTACGGTGTTCTCCACGTGCAGTATCTCGGCGCCGCTTCCGACGACCAGCGGCAGCAGTGGCACATAAGATGATGATCGCGACTGTGTCCTCACAAGCGACAACAGGTTGGTTGGTTTGGTTGGTTTGAGGGGTTTAACGTCCCAAAGCAACTCAGGCTATGAGAGACGCCGTAGTGGAGGACTTCGGAAATTTCGACCACCTGGGGTTCTTTAACCCTTTCACTGTCACGAACGTACCGGTACGCATTCGCGTTTCCTCCCCGCAGTGTCAATAACGTACCCGTACGTATTCTATCTTGCGTTCAAATCTTCGCGCCTCACCGTAAAGCTACCGCGCTTAGACTTGCTCCGCCATTTGTTGAATCTTTCTACAAGCTGATATGCTCGCTCCGTGCCGATATGACACATATATGGAAGAGTATGGTGCGACCGCACCCGCCCGTTCTTTGCTCGTGGGAGGGGGCGTGGTCGCTCCGTGACGCTACTCTCTCGAGCGAGCGATCCTTCGGCGCGCGCGTGCGGTTATGGGTTCAAAGTTTGTTCTGCCATCTGCGGCAGGTTTGGAGGTTTTTATTTTTATTCTTTGTCGCGCTTCCGCTACGGCGTGGCAAGTTCAGGGCCGCACGCAGTTGCCTCTCTCCGACTGACATATGACTCGATTGCTGCATTTGCTCTCTCCACATGCCCTCGCTTGAGGACAGCTTGCCATTAGCAGCAGCACATGAGTGTTTTAGCCTCTTTCCATCTTTTTCTCTTTCGACTTCACTCGTTCCCTGATATGCTCGTTCTCTGAAACCAAGCCGACACTGGGGGTGCGTCCCGGTCAGAAACAGCCGACAGTGAAAGGATTAACATGCACTGACATCGCACAGCACACGGGCGCCTTGCTTTTCGCCTCCATTGAAAAGCTGTCGCCGAGGCCGGGATTCGATCCCGCGTCCTTGGGAACAGTAGTCGAGCGCCGTAACCACTGCGCCACCCCGGCAGGGTACAAGCGACAACAGATGTCTAGTGAACGAATAAATGTTTCCTTATGACACGACCTTCTGAAATACTTTTTGGGCGAACTAGGCCCGCAGGGTGTGGCAGCGCCGACCTAAATTCGGAGTCTTTTTTTTTGCCCAAAGGGGGTCGCGAGTTGGGGGGTCGACTTATAGTCGGCAATATACGGTATGCTCCAGCAGTTACGATCCAGGATATTTTTGCTCCTGCACAGTCATGACCCAGGATATTTATGCTCCAGCACAGTCATGACCCAGGGTATTTATGCTCCAGCACAGTCATGACCCAGGATATTTATGCTCCAGCACAGTTACGATCCAGGATATTTATGCTCCAGCACAGTTACGATTCCAGGATATTTATGCTCCAGCACAGTCATGACCCAGGATATTTATGCTCCAGCACAGTTACGATTCCAGGATATTTATGCTCCAGCACAGTTACGATCCAGGATATTTATGCTCCAGCACAGTTACGATCCAGGATAGTTATGCTCCAGCACAGTCATGATCCAGAATATTTATGCTCCAGTACAGTCATGATCCAGAATATTTATGATCCAGCACAGCTACAAGTCAGGAGAGTTATGCTCCAGGATAGTTACAATCCAGGACAGTTATGCTCCAGCAGTTTTGTTATGTGATGCCGTTTAAAGAATGGTACCCCAAGGGGTTTTTCAGTCAATGTGGAGTACACTGCAACAGCACAGTAACCAAAGGCATCCGCCTGGGAAGCAATTATTTTCCAGCTCGTTTTGTTCCTGTAAAAACTAAAGGAATTTCAGAATACGCCCAAGACATGTGAAAACAAAGAAAGGCAGACTTTGCATAGGATGCTTACAAGAAAACAGAAACAAAATAAGAGCACAAATTAGCTCATAAAACGTTGAGAGAAATGCACAATACAACACGGCATATGACAGCCTTTTCTGACTAGGATAGTCACACCTGACTACCTGGCGCTGAAAGCCCTCAGCCACAGAAAACAGCCCATATTAATAAAGCCTTTGCCTCCGGAGCTGAATAGAGACTTAATATAGTAGTTACAGTGAAATGCAGTGTGTAACATGTTACTTCACATAATGATGTCTTGAACAACTGCGCTATTTCATTTGAGCATGAATGCGGTACATGTAAAGACCAGCACTTTCTGAGAAATAGCCAAGCCACTTCTAGCTCTGCGGTTGTCTTCATGACTGGACGTCAAGTTTCATGTCTCACCCTAGTGCTGAGGTGCCCTCTCCGTACCTAACTTGATAGCCAACTAACCAAACTTCTTTTTGGTCCCCGTTTCAGGAACAGGGCCAACATCCGGTGGCATACTAAAAACATCAGTGCCATCTAAAGGTCCTGCAAGCTGGCGGCATGTCAACACCGAGAAGATGGTGGCTGACAGTATATGTCCAACTAAGACGTAGTTTTTTTTACATGGCACTGCTCCTATCAGCAATACCATCAACTGTGAATGGCGTTAGGTTTCATCACGTAACAGTGACAAAAACAGGATGGATTACGCTGGGTGAACGTAACATTAAATGTCCACTGTGAGGGGGTTATAAGCCGTGGCAAAATGCTGCATACAGACGGCGAAAAACCAGTCACACTATTTTTACGACTCCTGTACTCAGAACATAAAGAAGCACAAATTCAGATTCAGCTCATAATTTTGCACACCTGCACACAAGCCAAACTTGAATGCAAAGCTACCCGGAAGCTACCTCCAAACACTGCCAAGCACACTTTGTGCATGTCTGCCACCATCTCCAAAACACCAGCCAGTTCAATCTGACGGCAGAAACTTTTTCCACTTACCTTTCTTGCTCGTCGGCTTTGGCGGCTCCTTCTTCTTGCTTGCTGCAGGGTGCCTAAAGTTCTTCAAGTGCTGGGCGTTTTTCCTGTGAAGTGAAAAAGAAAACACCAAATTTAGCGCACTTGTTCATCTACTCTTTGCATTCGCTCAGTTATTGGCCTCTGTGCAGTAGTGTGCTCAACAATGAGCTGTTATTCTATGGCACAAGACTGCATGCTATGATACCAGCTCTTCTAGCCTTAAGGGGCAGCTGAAGAGGTTCTGAAGTTCGACGTGCTTAAACGGAATAAATGTATGAAACTCACAGGTAAGAATGCGAGTCCTTCTGTGCTAGCATTTGAACTGTCAATATAATTGGCAAAGTGACATCTGTGCTCAGACTTTTCCACAGTGTACAGCACCTCTGGCTGGGGCTACAATGACATCACATGTAGCGGTGCCATGTTTCAGATGGAGAAATGTTGTTTGAAAAGAGGAAACCGGTGACACCAATTATATAGCTCATGTTGTTCTTTGATAGCATCAAATGACACATGGCAGCATGTGGGCTAAGTCAGTGGAAATCTGAAAATTTAGCAACAATGACATCATTATGAGTTTCTCTGCACTTCTCCAAGAAGCGAGAAGCCTGAACTTCACCTCCCTTCAGTGAGAAAACGGCATTTTCATGTTTCGAATAGTTGATCTCGACATAGACGATTATGCTTTTGCATTGTGCACAGCGCAACCAAGCAGGCACCGTTGTAAAACTTGCCCTAAAACAAAATTTACCACAATATGCAAGCCCTGTGCGCAGTTCCATCGCAAACGCGACATCAATTGAAGTGGAACATATTTGAAAGTCTTGACGATCAGAACGTAAAATACTGCATGCAGAGGAGTAGAAACTATGAATGCGATGCGACAGTATGGCTTGAAAGGGTTTAACACCCCAAAGGAGCACATTAGATATGAGAGGTGCCATTTTTGGCCACCTAGACCCCATGCATGGACATCATCGAATAGCATAGAAGCATTTTCGTACCGCCATGTTCGGGTGGAACATTCCTGCAAGTGTTAAAATACACTGACTGATAGTTGTAGCTTCTAACCTGCTAAGAAAAAACTGCGAGATGAAAAGTTGGATTCACAGAACATTTTCCCTCTCATAATTCTGGCCCGTTTTCCGAGGCTGTACATCAAGACCTCCGCACACAATGGTGGGTGTTGTAGAAGAAACTTAGCCAAAAAATGGCTTTAGATGTGCATCATGCAAAGATTTTGCTTCAGTTATGATGAGCCTCGTGCCTTTGTCTTAGATTTGCATTGTGATAGCATGCAGTTCTACAAAGTGTATCCACCTCTCTGCTGCTCATGTGACATGAGAGTTTTGTTGAAGGGGCTAGAAACAAACCCTCAAAATTTCATGATCAGTCAGTTCGATGGGTACACAACAGATTCTCAAACACCACCAACTAGTTCACAGTAATAGCCACCTAATGAAACGAGAGAACTGAGTTTGAATTGAGCCATTTGCTTTTGATTTAGTTTAATGTAACTTTATTGGCTGCTTTGCAGTGGTTCACAACAAACGATTGTGCAACTGTCACCGTGCACCAGGACAAATGATCGTGCAAGAACAGACCTAAATTTCATCAATGCAATTGGCCACAGAAGTAAGACGCGCCTTCACCTAATACTAGCTTTAGGAAAGGTATCGGGCTCAAAGTTGAGGTACTATATGTTGGAGATTATGGCAACTGTCACGAAAATATCAGTTCTGCCAATTTCAAAGCATTCAAATTTATTTTTGATTCAAATGGCGACAAATAAGGAGCAGTGCCTTCTGTGCACTGTCCTTAACGCAAGCAAGCATTGGCAGGGCAGCAGGATTACAAGGTCAAGTCAGTCCAAGGGTGGCATTTACTTGCATGCATTGGGCTAAGCCAGGCTTTCTGTACTTTCTCATGCAATGAACATGGTCTGATCCATCCTTTCTCGTTTGTGAGGCTATTCTAACCTGAAACACTCCTTCCCATATCGGCACATTGGTCTGTCGTCCTCATCTCCGCTACCATCGCGGTCGCTCTCTCCCTGCTGTGGCTTGGTGCGCTTTTTGGTGGCAGCAGTGGCAGCAGGTCGCTTGGAGGTTTTCTTGCCTCGGTCATCGTCACTCCCTGCATCGCTATCGTCAGTGCGGTCCTTTGCCTCTTCCTCGTCTTTGGACTCTTCTTCATCAGCCGAGGAGCCTTCGTAGTCGGAGTCATTTGGATGGCTAAACTGCTTCAGATGCTGTGCATTTTTTCTGCCACCAAAAAAAGTGAGCGGAAAATGCAATTAAAATGGTTGGTCACCATAGTTGGCCCTCTGAAGCCCCAACAACATGCTACCGCACAGGCTCAAAGACCACACTGACCATGCACTAAATATGTTGCATGCTCTTTGGCCACGTTTCGTATTAACTTTGGTAAAGAGTGTGGCTTTGACATTTAGTCGCACACAGTTTCTCTGGCAAGCACAAATGCACGCACGCTACACAACGGCATAAAATGCAAGGTTTCCTTTCATATGCTGGCAACTATGCCTAGGCTTGTATGCAAAACTTTCTCATTCCCTCTTGCCACAAGGAACTTTTTTAGGTTCTCTGTACTGGCACCAAAGAAAACCAAGAAGGGTTTTTGTCTATCTTTCATGCACTACAATGTCCAAATCTAAGTGACTCTTGAGGTCTCTACGTAAAGGAGTGTGCTGACCTGAAACACTTTTTGCCGTATTTGCACGTCGTCCGCTTTGCAGGCTGGCGCCTCTGGCCCCTCCGGACAGGTGCCTCTTCACTCTCTTCGGAGCTGCCGCTTTCTGAGGTTGATCTCTTCCGCCTGTTGCGGGTCCTGGTTGTAGGCTGCACGAAAGCAAACATTTTCAAGCCAGAATGCTAACAACTTCATGTGCTATAACCGAATATTTCAAAAATTAAGCCCGAAATTCCAGATTTCAGGCCTTTTTTTCCCTGCAACTCAAATCTCCTTTTGCCATATTTTACTCCCCCAAACCTAACGCCAGTGAACAGAGAGAGGCAGAAGCTGGCCTTTTTCGCCTTTTGTGCACTGTTACCAAGAAAGAAAAGGTGAACACTTTCCAGCCGCAATGAAAACAACTTGACAGAGAGCAGCAGCTTTGCAGAGTGCAATGAGGTTTATCGTAACAGAGATGCCTCATTATTTTCTTTAATGCTGCTGATTTCCAAGGCTGCCCCTTTTCTCCTGTTCTACACCTCCATCACCGGCTGACCACGGAAGGAAAAGCCCCAAAGCTTCAAAGCAGACATTTCAAGGAAAACAAATGCAAAACTTCGTGCTGCCATGACTGCCTTTAAATCTAGAGCAAACAGCTAGCAATGGTCAGCAACAAGAGTGAGATTACAATAGGTTTTTTGATGCACTGATATTATTTGTGCATTTTGACCACACTACAGAGTTACTATTGAAAGGTCTATACTGTTTCCATTTATGACTGACCAATCATACTTTCTGACAGCAATGACTACTTTTACAGCAATGAATCTACGGCTGTGGGGCCTTGCATATTTTAGAAAGTTATTGGTGGTTATGTTGGGCTCTACGGTGCATAAGCAATATTAGGTTGTCTGCACAAGAGTTCATATTGTTGTCACTGTTGAAGTCGTGAAACACCACTGTAAGAGAAAAATCAGTGACACAGCTGCTCCTGGGTCAAGTCCCTTTCTGAAGCAGAAATTTGATCCAAGCTGGTGGTGTCTTGGCCTGAAATGCACGCACCTAAAGGCAAAAATAAAATATAAAGGTTGTACCTAAAACAAATCATTTATTAAAACTGTAGCAATATATTTGGCATGAAGACACGGGAAGAGAGAAGGTGAGGGAAGAAGGAAAGATGTGGAGGTTAACCAGGAGAAAGCCAGTTCACTACACCCTGTACAGAGGGAAATGGAAGAGGTTTGGTTTATGGGGTTTAATGTCCCAAAGCGACCCAGGCTATGAGGGACGCCATTGTGGAGGACTCCACAAATTTTGACCACCTGGCGTTCTTTAACGTGCACCGACATTTGCTACGATTTGCCACCACCATGTGCGACAACCGACGTGGCCGTAGCGTAGCATCAGGCAAAGCAGTAAGCGTTTCGGCCATTTCAGCACCGTCCGGCCGCCCGCCCTACGCTTCCTCCCGCGGGCGTGTCTCGGCACGCTGAAGTCACACGTGCCTAGTGTGTGCGTGCGTGCAAGTGTGTGCAAACGCTGGCCAAGCACGGCGCTCGAGAGGGAGAGCTTCGCCCTCGCCCGTCTGCAGGAGGTAGAGGAGATTCTGTCGCGCGCCACAGACGATTGAGTCATCTAGTCTTGTTCAGACACGAAGTTTCTCCCTTTCCCCCTGAACTGACAAACGTACAAAAAGTAGCGACAGACTTCGCTGCCAGGGAGACACTTGAGACGACGCCAGACACCAGCTGTGTGAGAGCGTCAGTTTTCTCTCCGGGCAAGCTTCTCTGCCCGTTCCTTCATGATGTTGTATTAAACGTTTGTTTTGTTAGAAGACACCTCGTCTTCGCTGGAACCGCTGTTGCCGTCAGCCGAGCCACGATGCTGCCAAGCCAACGCTACCAAGGGGCCGAGACCCGCATGTAACACATCGCACAGCACACAGACACCTTGCTTTTCGCCTCCATCGAAAAGTGGCCACAGAAGTTGGGATTCAATCCTGTATCCTTGGGCGCAGCAGTTGAGTACCCTATCCACTGCGTCACCCTGGCGGGTCCAAGTTAAATATGGAGTGTGCCGAGTTAGTAAAGACTTTCTGCACAACATAAAAACAAAAAAAAAAAAAACAAAAAAAAAAAAACATGAAACACAGCTGGTGAGCGGAAAAGATGCTCTGGTCACCTTCTTCCTCCGGCTCGAACGCTCCCAGTCACTGGCGGAGTCACTGTCGGATGCAGCGTAGCGCACAGTAGCCTTTTTGGTCCGGCGGTTCTCCTCTTCCCAGTCGCTGCCAGAGTCGTCCACCTGTCTTCGCCGTTTCTTTGGTTTCCACTCGTCAGAGCTATTGTCCCACTCATCGTCATCACTCGCGATGAAATCATCTGCGCATAGAAAATGTGAAGGATAAATGCCCAAGGACGGAACGAGAGAGAGGAATATTAAAAAGGTTAACCTATCATCAGTCTGAAGCAGGACCTGTGACGCTCACACTGGTACACACCATTAACTCTATCATGTGCAAAAGCGACAAACGCACACAATGACCTTTCAGCAGGAGAGCTCTCTGATAAACAATTAGGGAATGAGAATTTTCAGACGCCGCTAATACTACTCTGCTTCATTGTTAACCATGCAGCAGGCAAACCATAATTTTTAATATGAGGTAGACCTATGTACATAAATTTGATTCAATCGACAACAAATGCAAAGTACATAACACAGCAAAAACAGTTTGACTAAACACACAATAACAGATTTGCACACCAACTCATTATGTCGACCACCATCTCACTCTTGTTATTTGTAAGACTAAAATCATTAGGAATTTCATGAAGTACATTCAGAGCATAATTTCTCATCTTCTTGTAATCTGTACAAACCTGTTTGAACTCACACTGTACCATGGTTTTGAATATAGCTCTGAAGGAAACGTGGTGCCTAACTCCAGGTCACGGGCTTCTGTAAAGCTCCTAATCTGCGTTACCAATTCAAAAACAGAAAACCCACAACAGGAAGCCCGAAAGCTCGCATAAACAATTAAATTCAATATTTGCATTGAAAATCCAATCCGCACGCATTATATTTGTTATTTGTTCTGCAAAAGATATAACCCATATACTTTTGTAATCTGTGCTAAAATAATATGCGCTACTTTCATCTTCTCGAACTTTGTTTATATGCCTTGCCTAGGTAAGACGATGTAGTTGCTAGTTTTGGTTTGTGATGTGCTTCTGTATTATAACAGTTTCTATTTTATATGCATCTGCGTTTGGCACTAATTAGGCTTGTACATAATTTTGTGGTTTTGATGAGTGGCTTGCTTTTATTATTGTTTATATACACTGAAAACTGCGTCGACTGCTGTCTTGTACATTTAGGAAAACGTAGCGCAAAGAAGACAAGGACAAAAAGAGAAGGAAACACACACGAGCGCTTCTCTTCTCTTTTTGCCCTTCTCTTTTTGTCCTTGTCTTCTTTGCGCTACGTTTTCCTAAAATGCGAATGCACCAACTCGCCCAATTTAGCATTCTTCTGCTGTCTTGTACTTTGGCCCCTGGGCCGTCGCCAAGTTGCCGAGTACAACTTTTAGCCCAGGGCCATTCAGAGTTGCTTTGTAACTGCACTGAAAAATAAATGAATTGAATTGAATTGAAAAAAAAAAACAACAACAACTAGAAAGCAGTCTTTTCTCTTTCAACTACAAACTTCGAACTACAAATTGTTTCATTCTCAGGAATATCTACACTGCCTTCTGTAGGTCTAAATAAGGACTGCGAAAGCACCTTCTCTATTCTTACTACAAGCTGCTGTCTTCAGGCACTTTCACTCACAAAAATGTTATTTACTTCAGCCTGATATGCCGGGCACTCTGCTGGTGACTGTCTGCTTACCGCTGGTTCTAGGTGGAATTGCAGCATTGCTGCCAACATATACATTCATGCCTTAAGCAGCAATTACTCTTCCTTCAGAGCCCGGTTCGAATAATAAAGATGGGATTCACCATCTCTCTTCAAACTAGGTTCCCTGTTTACATTTGATGGTATTTAATTGAGAGAGCATGTGTCCAACTTAAGCATTCTACCAGAGGAGTATCAGCATTGAAAGAGGAAATTCGGCCAACTCAAGGAAGGAATTTTTGACGAAAGAATCTCTATACCAGTTCACCTCATCTTAGAATACAGCCGTGCTCCCACGGTTTTCCAGTTGATTAGAGTGGGCTTCTTCCATTAGCAATTTTTTCTCCTAACCCTAACGATTTCCATAAGAGGCACTGCCAACTCTTTCCTTCGTATTTCGAACTTCCAGTATGCAGCGTCGAAACCTATGGTCCTGCAGCCACTCTTTCTAAACTTCAGCACATACTTGAGAACTCCCAGTCAGTTGAATCAGATCATTGGCAGCATCAGACTCGACGACTGCATTAAAAATATCATGTATATCAATTCAGGGCATATTTACTGGGCGTGTTTGAATATTTGCCGCCTTGACATTTCAGCGACATATACTCACAGCGACATTCTCTTGCATAAATGAATATAATTTTTAAGGCTTTTTGCACAAGTCTAAGCAAAATTTGTAGGGCCACCAAGAATCGCCAAAATAAAAGCCAATAGGACCTAAAAATTACTAAATATCTTGCTTACCCGTAATCCAATATTTTTGCCTGCTAAACAGTGTAAAAACTCGCTAAATTTAGCAGAAAAAAAAAAAACGCTACCTTGGCAACACTCAGACCTGCCAACCCCACAGTGCTAAATCTACTATAGAGGATGCCAAAAAATACTAAGTATCGGTGAAAAATACTAAAATGTTTTTATTACTCAAAATCTCTTTTGAATGATGGAAAACAGAGCAGTCTAAACTAGAGTTCCGAAAAGTCTCGTAAACACAACTTCAGAAACACATATTTGAACTGAAAAGTTGGGAAAGTACTCGGGAGGTTACTGCTTTTGCCTTCTGCAGGAAGTCCTTGCCAAACACCTGATTGTGACAAACTCCAAACTCCTTGCATTTGACAATTAACAGTTGTTCAAGGCCCTTTTTTGAAATGGAGGAGCGAAATCTGGTGCACGTCTTCTTGACTTTGCTAAACACTCTTTCACACTCTGCATTATTGCATGGGAGAGTCAGAATGCCCAATGTAACTTCCGAGAGCTTATCATACTTGAAAGTATGCTCAATGTCCTGAAGACTGGCAGCAGCGTGCCTTGCTCGTCTATGCACTCCCGAATGGTTACCTCTACTCGATCAGAAAAGCCATGAAGAGACACTCGGTTTGAATAGCGGCTTGGTCCACTTCAGAAATAAAATACCCACTAATCTTCTCGTTGGTGCCAACAATACTTGCCGAATCCTTATTCTTCTTTGTACCGCGATGAAGCAGAATTTCCCGACGACCGGCATGCGGCATATCAAGCGGCAGTAGGTGCCCAAAGCGTACCTTTCGCCTTTGCTATATTTTTGTATGCACAAAAAATTCGTTGAATATTTGGGCACGAACACTTGAAAGTATTTCTTGTAAACATCTCACAATTGCACCCGCAGCAACTACGCTGCCAACACAGTAAGCCTATCTAAAATTTGGCAGCCTCAGCTAGCCGAAAAGTTAATTGCGATGTAGCCGTACTTTATTGAACAGGCATGATCTGATTGAATAGAGGCGCTGACAAGTGATGTGGCAAACAAATAAGATGCGCCACGGAGTACACAGCCTGCCATGAAATGGCGTACGCGGCACAAAAGCAGTTGTGTTCGTGTTTTCGCATGTCTACTCGGTCTAACCCTGCTACCTTTTTTTTAGTCAAGACATATATCAAGAAAAATCGTAAAATGAGAGTGGGCACTACAATACTCGCAAGAAAGCACTGAAAATAAGGCACTTTACGATAAAATTGTAAAACTTGGCAGGTATGCAACACTGCTTCTAACACTGCGTTAGTGTTTTTGACCTGACGGATACACCAATGTACAATGTAAAAGGAAGTCAGATAGATGAAGTTTGTGAACTATAATGCTCCCTGAGCAAACAGTTTGAACCAGAATAGTTTAGCCTGAACTTGTAACTTCTTCCTCCAGCTACAGCCAGGAATTTCATCACAAGTGCCTCCATCCATCAAATACAGTTAATCCTGGGTATACTGAATGTAAAGAGGACCACAAAACATGTAGTTCAACATATTGGTAACTTGTTATTCAAAATGCGGCCATGAACAAGAGCATGGTGCACCAGAGCTATGGACACACATTTTGCAGTGACATTGTAGTTGCAGGTGAAATGGAAGTGCACCACTCGTTGGACCGCAGCCTGTACCTTGAACTTCAGTACTGCCTAGTGTAGGAAGCCTAGTCACATTATCAAGGTGCTTTTAGTACAATAATCTTTTGCTAAGATTAAGGCACACTTGGATTTTGTAACGCCCTCGAAACAAAGGCAAGCGAAGCAGGCCTGATGAGAGCCGCTGGTAGTCTTCGGTCAACTAGGTTAGCTTCATTACATGGCCACCGTTATGCTGAACGCTGACTTACCCGTATGACAGCAGTGTTGTGTGGAAACTGGTGCTGTCAGAGCGAAGGCTACTACCAATCTTAGGCCACGCTCCTCATATCATGTAGCTCTATAGTATTTTCATGTGGCTAGCACCCCACATAGGTGCCCAAAGTAGTGTTATTAGAAAAACATTAACTTGCAGGGGCATGGTTTGACATATCAAATGTTTTAAGTAAGTTCAATAAATGCACTCAACAGTGCTAAAATAAAAGCTCGTTAATATGATATAGCTTAATTCGAATCAACGCCCATGTCCGTGCAGAGCCATATGTATATCAATGGGCGATAACTCCCGATAATCCGAACATGCCGATTTCCACACCGGTTAATTTGAATTAGGAGCCAATGGCTGACACCGCTTCTCATAAATAGAAGTCACTTTGTGGTGAGCACAATCTACTTGCTTTATTTTTAATAAGCAGAACGATGAAAAAGAAAACTAAGCCAGAGCGAATTTTGGCAAGCACAAGGCGGGACGCAAATTTCGTTGCTGGAGCCTCCGGTGCATGCCATAGCAGGCTTTCGCTAACGCGGGGGCATCGCAGAAAACTGTTGCAGGTAATCGCTGCGCTGCTGCGGCCCCGATCGGTGGTACCAAGGGTGGGATGCATCACAATGAGTAGTCTATTTTACATTTGTTGCCACACTGGTTTGTTCTGCACGAGTTTGCTCGTTGGTTCGGTGTCTCGCCGGTGAGACTCATCGACTGTGCCAAGGACGGCGAGCCGAGGAAAGTACTTGCCAAGGAATTTAAAAACGAAGATGGAAATATTGCAGTAGGTCGACAGTGGTCTCTTAACAAAGACAGCGATGGCCGAGAAATATGTCATCAAAAAAGAAGTAGACTGTCTACCTACTTCAGTAGAGTTAGTTGTTGGGCTAGTTGGTATCTAAGATTTAAGGACATAGTTCTCAGCATAAAAACATGCGACAAAAAAAGACTAGGGACGAACACAGCGCTGTGTTCGTCCCTAGTCTTCTTCCTCCCTTTTTTTGGCCGCGTGCCTTTGCGCTGAGAACTATATCCTTATGTCTACCTACATCAAGAGAACAAGGACTCTTATCATCGATGCCTATCAAAAAGATATTTTGAGCCCCTGCAGAAACGACAACGAACATTGGCTCAACCCGAGATGGAGAATGCTGTCATAACAAGGATAAAGGAAGTTCGCAGCAGGAACATTCCATTATGAGGACCCATAATTGCTGCAAAGGCAGTGGACTTCGCCGGCCAAATAAGCATCGACTTCAGTGCATCAGAAGGCTGCTTGTCTCGTTTCAAGGCCCGCCACGGGCTGATGTTAAGTCTGTTGAGGAGCAGCTGCAGCCGACTAAGAAACCTGTGAAAATTGGGTCTCAGGTGAACTAGAGTATCCAGCTGATTACTTGCTCAGCGATAGCTTCAATGCTGATAAAACTGCGCTTTATTTTAGGTTGCTCCCAAACAAGACTGTCAGTTAGCTATAAAGGCGATACATGCTCAGGCAGGAAGCGAAGCAAGGAAAGGGTAACGGCGCTGGTGTGTGCGAACGTGACGGGCACGGAATGGTGCCGCTTGCTAGTGACAGGCAAAGCAGCGAAGCCTCGCTGCTTTAAAAGCCCGAAGACTCTGCCTGTTGATTACACCTGAAACAAAAGGTCATGAATGATGCGAGCAATTTTCATGGACTGGCTGTGCACACTAGCAAGAAAGCTTGCGGCACAGAACAGGATTGTTCCAGTGTTCGTCGGCTACTATCTGGCACAATTAAACATTAATGGATTGAAGGCAATACGTCTGGCATTTTTGCCAAAAAAGCATAACTGCTGTACTGCGGCCTATGGGCCTCGGGATTATTAAAAATCTGAAGACACTGCACAGGCACCACCTCCTAAAGCAGATTCTTGCATGTATGGACAGCGGGAAGTCATATGATGTCAACCTACTCAGAACTTGCCACATGCTACAACATCATGGAACGCCGTCAAGACCAACGTCACCACAAACTGTTTCCGCAAGTGCGGCTTGCTGCATGGCAGACTTGGATGTTGAAAGTGATGACTCCGTTGTATTGGACCCTGCCTACGCTGTTTTATCGGAGGGTGTTGACTACGGGAGTTTTGTGGACGTAGACAGTGACGTGGAGACACCGGGGCCTTTAAGTGATGCCGAGATTATCGAGGCTCCGTGCTGTCAGCAGACGCTGCCCGACTGACTCATGCATTGCGAGCACAGCTGACAGCTACGACGAGTCCGAGGAAGCGACGATCCGTTGCCACACCCGAGTGCATGTGAACAGTACCGGCATTCAATCTAGCTGCATGCTATTTCTCCACTGATGAGAATTCGGACGCCGCAGCGGAGATGTTGGGAAAGTTGCTGACAATGCTTGCTGAGTCGCGGCAAAGAAAGCGCAAACAAATCCGCATCACTGATTATTTTTCATTTTGATATGCTTCGACATTCTATTGTTAATAAAAATTTTTGAAGCATAAATAATGTCATATTTTATCATTAAGCATGACGCTCACGTGGATACATTTTGGCATTAGTTCCAGGCGCACAAACTGATTGGATATTTTTTATTTCCTTCGGTGTTCGGACTCCATGATTTCAATGCCCATAGTCGTGCACCGCAAGTGTGATAAAGATGCCAGATATGGCCGGGTGCAATGGGCGCTTTTTTTAGCATCCGGTCATCAATTTGAACTCTGCTTAATTCAAACAATTTTACGGTCCCCCCAGAGTTTGAATTAACGAGCTGTTACTATGTACTTCTGCAAGGGAATTTCAAAGGGATAGCTTGACAGCTTGATATATGCTTTTATTTCAACATATGCAATATCGATATACTAGCTAAGATCCCCTTCATGGATCACTGCCTTGTCGTGGCGGAGGGGTTTGCGAAGCTTAATGAAGTAGTGAGCTCTGCTGTGTAGGGCCACCCAAGATGGTTACGGCAGAGAGTTCTGACAAAATGCGATTCACTGGAGAAGGTAATAGCAACCCACTCCAGTATTTCCTGCCAAGAAAACCCTATGGCCAGTCACAATAGCATTAATGATATGGCGCCAGATGATGAGCCCCCCCAGGTTGGAAGTCATCCCACATGTTACTGGGGATGAACAAAGGGCGATTCCTAGTAGCTCTAGGACGAATGAAGCGGCTGGGCTAAAGTCAAAAATACGCTCAGTTGTGGATGTGTCGGGAAGTGACCGGAAAGTCCGATGTTGCAAGGAGATATATCACATAGCAACATGGAATGCAAAATCTATGACGCAAGGTAAACTGGACGTCGTCAAGCGAGAAATGGACAGATTGAACATTGATATCTTGGGTATCAGCGAGCTCAAGTGGACCGGAATGGGAGAATTTAATTCCAGCGACCATTATGTCTTTTATTGTGGGCACGAATCCAGGAGAAGGAATGGGGTCGCTCTCATAGTAAACAGAAGAATGGGCAAAGCAGTGCTAGAGTACAAACCCAAAAACGACCGAATGATTTCACTTCAGATCCAAGGTCCCCCTTTCAACGTAACAGTTATCCAAGTCTATGCACCAACCCCTACTGCTGAAGAAGCTGACGAGATATTTTATGCTGACCTGCAATGGCTTTTAGACTGCACTCCATCATCAGACTTCCTTTTTCTCATAGGAGACTGAAATGCTAAGGTGGGGAGTGAAGAAATATCCGGAATTACAGGAAAGTTCGGTCTTGGTGAGCCAAATGAAGCTGGGCAGAGGCTAGTAGAGTTTTGTCAAGAAAACAACCTGACCATAGCAAATACTCATTTTCAACAACACAGGAGGCACCTGTACACATGGACTTCACCGGACAGTCTATACAGGAATCAGATTGATTATATTCTTTGCCGGCAGAGATGGAGAAGCGCTATATAAGCAGTAAAAACAAGGCCTGTGGCCGATTGTGGCACCGATCATCAGCTTCTTGTTGCCAAATTTAAGCTTCAATTGAGGAAAACGCAGAAAACTAGAAGGCCTTTCAGGTATGATCTGGATCAAATTCCATCAGAATATGCTGTGGAAGTCAGGAATCGATTTCAAGAATTAGATCTAGAAGACAGAGAGCCTGAAAAGATGTGGACTGATGTTCGTGATATAATACAAGAAGTTGCTTAAGGTAGTTTCAAAGCAAACGAAATGCAAGAAAGCAAACTGGTTATCTGAAGAGGCTTTGCAAATAGCTGAGGAAAGGAGGATGGCAAAAGTTATGGGGGAAAGAGAAAGATACAAGGTTCTCAATGCAGATTTTCAGAAAATAACAAGAACAGATGAGAATGCCTTCCTGAACATACAGTGCCAAGCAGTTGAGGACAACAGCCAATTGAGGAACACAAGAGCTCTGTATAAGACAATAAAAGATATTAAGGAAGCTTCTGTGCTAAGCTGGGCGTGATAAAGTACAAACGAGGCAGGGACCTCACTGAAGCCTCAGAGATTATGAAGAAGTGGCAGGAATACACAGAAGAGCTGTACAAGAAGGACCCGGATGTGCAAACCCAAAATAAGACGGTTGTGATTACTGATCTCGAGCCGGGCATCCTGAAAAGTGAAGTTGAATGGGCCTTACCTAGCCTTGCTAAGAACAGAGCTAGCGGAATTGATGGCATTCCAGCTGAGTTGCTTCAAAACCTCAACCGTAACGATGCTGTTAACATTCTGTATACATTGTGTCAGCAAATTTGGACAACCCTGCAGTGGCCACAGGATTGGAGGAGGTCAGTTTACATCCCCATTCCAAAGAAAGGCAGTGCCAAAGATTGTTCCAACTACCGCATGATCGCTCTTATTTCGCATGCTAGCAAGGTGATGTTGAAAATCCTTCAAGGTAGGCTGCAGCAGTATGTGGATCGGGAGCTTCCGGAAGTGCAAGCTGGGTTTCGCAAGGGCAGAGGAACTAGAGACCAGATTGCCCACCTTAGCTGGATCATGGAAAAAGCACGAGAGTTCCAAAAACCCATCTACTTCTGCTTTATTGATTATGCGTATGCGTTTGACTGCGTAGATCACAACAGATTATGGAAAGCTCTCCAAGAGATGGGAGTTCCAATTCGCCTCATCTGTCTCCTCAGGAACCTGTATGAAGGGCAAGAGGCCACAGTAAGAACAGGGCATGGCCTTACTGATTGGTTTCCGATTGAGAAAGGAGTGAGACAAGGCTGCATACTGTCGCCCTGCCTATTTAACCTATATGCTGAGTGCATCATAAGGAAGGCCGGTCTGTACGAGTGTTCAGCTGGAGTGAAGATTGCTGGGAAACGTATCGACCACCTTAGATATGCAGCTGATACCACTTTAATGGCAGAAAGTGAAGTGGAACTCAAGAGACTTCTGATGCGCGTACAAGAAGAGAGTGAGAAGTTTGGGCTTAAACTGAACATTAAAAAGACAAAGATCGTGGCAAGTCCTGAAGCATCAAGGGACAAGAAGTGGAAGCTGTGCTGTGACAGATTCTCTTCTTGGGCTCCAAGATTACCTCGGAAGGAGACTGCAGCCATGAAATTAGGAGACGCCTGCTTCTGGGAAAGAGCTATGGCTAGCCTTGACCGCCTAGTAAAGAGCAGAGACATTACACTGCCAACCAAGATCTGTATAACTCGTGCTATGGTCTTTCCAGTTGTGATGTATGGATGTGAGAGTTGGACTGTGAAGAAGACTGACCGCCGAAGAATTGACGCATTTGAATTGTGGTGCTGGTGGAGGCTCAAGGAACTCTTGAGAGTTCCTTGGACGGCCAGAAGATCAAATCAGTCCACATTGTCGACCATAAACCCTGACTGCTCATTGGAGGGTCAAATTCTAAAGTTAAAGCTCAGCTACTTTGGTCATCTGATGAGAAGAGAGGAGTCACTGGAGAAAGATTTGTTGTCCTTGAGAAGGCCGAAGGTCCTCCTCAATTCATGTCCTTGAGAAGGCCAAACTTGCAGACCATGGCTTCGAGAGTTCCAAGCTTCTCCAGCGAGCCGAAGGAGAGGAACATAGCTTTGGGAGCACCGCGCTGTTTGCACTCCTTCTCCGCGCCTCGAACATTCGGTGGTGGTTATTCGAGAGCACGCCATGCAGCGATCACCGGTTTTCAAGAAGCTATGGCAGCGGTAGCAGGCAGACCCCGGCTTAGACGAAGTCACGAAGAGAGCTAGGAGCTCACGTTTCAGTTAATGCGCCTGCTCGAGGAGCAGTGTGTAGCATGAGTCAGCTTCATTTGTCAAGTGTAGTCGTCTTGCTGTGTTTTGTAAATAGTTTTCCGTACATCGTGCTTTTATTGCATAAAGTTGAGTTTTTGTTGTTACTGCAAGTCTCTCCTCCTTTGTCTCACTGTGTGTGTGAACTACATGCCGCCCACAAAATCGAAGAACACCGTGAGGAGGTGCAGGAGAAGTGAAGAAAAGAAGACAGCGAACCTGATTTTACTACTGTTATAGAGGCATCACTGTTTCACACAGCTTCTCCAAAAAAGCGTAATGACCGGCACACAAACAAAGTTGAAACTGCTGTGAGCACAATCAAGTGGTCCACAAATGGGTAAACAAACAGTCAGGCTGTGCCCCTTTCACCATGGTCTCAGCCTCCACCCAGTGACCAGTCGAGCTTGAAAAACATCTTGGGAGTGAAAGCCCCATCTCGGACCCCTGTTTTGGAATGTTTTCAGCAATCACAAAGCGGACATGTAGACAGTATAAATGAGGAAAGCAGTGGATGCCCTCGATCATCAAGCAGCAATGAAAATCTTGTTGCTATGATGAAATTCCTGCCAGACAGACTGTATAAAAGCACTTTCTCAAAAGTAAAAAAAAAAGTCAGAGCTAAGCATCCAACAACTTCCCCAACTTCGGAAAACAAGACGATAAGCTACTAGCCTTGAACACAACTCTTGACCAACCAATTGCTGAAGCCACCGATCATTACCAATATCTTGCTCTTTGTAACATTTGCAAGCCTTTGCACGGTGGAAAACAGTAACTTCGTGAAATAGGCTGACTGCCACTATAATAGTGAATCCAAAATGTTGGAAAAATAAGATTTTGAAACACGTTGTGGAAAGATAATAGAGTAGAAAGTCGAGCTAGTTGGTCGGATGACATGTGCTGCGTGGTGCATCAAGTTGTGGAAAATAACCAACCGCTTCCACAAATACTGGATGAACAGACTTTTCATTGGTAAACTTCAGATTCCTCTTTGAATATTTTATGAGCCAACTGTCAAAAACCTTAGCAGCTCCCAGTGTGTATCGGTTGTGCAGTTCATTAAAAAGTATGCAGCAGGTATTTTTGCTTGAATTATCAGAAATACACCTTACTGTGACCCAAGACTAAATGTAATTTGATTCACTAACATCTGTGGATAAGTATCTTGAAATTGTTCCTCTCTGCAAACTTTGCTGAGGTGTTACCACAACACAAAATATGGGCGAAAGGCACTAACTGGTAAATTTACTCGGTTTACTAGGGAAGAGAAGAGCAACCACAAAGAACTGTTATTTTGAGTCATTGCTTAACGCTTCCTCCCAGCCACTGTACAAAACTCACCTAAGGAGATTTTCTGCATGAGCCCCCGGTTTTGCCTTGAGGATCGGCCACCCTTCCGGTCACGAGTGGGGACAGCAGGGTGACGCTCTTCTTCTTGCTTCTTCGTCTTCTTTTTCTTGGGCTTGTACTCTTCCTCAGACTCCTCCTCGCTACCCTCATCTTCTGAATGGTCCTCGGGCTCATTCTCGGCCCCACTCACAGAAACCTTGGCTTGCCCTCCACGAACCTTGGCCGCTGGCTCCTTTGCACTCTTTCGTAGTGCCGTTGGTTCTAAATCAAAAACAAGAAAGAGAGAATACTTCAGCAACCATAGTACGACAAAAATGCAGGATCAAAAAAAAAAAAAAAAGTAGATTATGTACAGTATATATGGTATAATATATGAAGTTTAACGTCTTCAAGAGACATCGGCTAGTTAGGGGAAAACATTTTAGAGGAGGGCTTTGAATGAGATTTGACCACCTGGAGTTCATTAATGTGCAATGACATCACACTGCCCGAGTGCTTTTCAATTCATCTCCATCTAAACGTACCCGACATGCTGTGATCGTGATCGAATCTATGTCATTGGGCACCTCAACCCCTGAGCCACCCCGGAACAAATAAAATGCACGGAGAGTTCCTGTGTCCACTCTTTTTTGCATGCTAGGTTACAGAGCCGCTAGAAAGTTACGGAATCATAGTAGTGGGCAGCTAGATGTTTACAAATGGAGCCTTCAGTAATTCAGTGGAGTGCTACAGATGGCGGGATATTTTGCTGACCGCCAGCAAGTTCTGCACCACCCAGAGCCCTCAGCTTTGTAACATTAGATACCCAGAGAGTTATACAACTGACATCAGGAAACACTCGTTTATCCCTTTAAAATACGGCAGAAAGTATACCATCAAATTTAGCCTATCACGTTTCCGTTCTCTTTGTGCAGTCTTGTGTTAAACAATACGAAACAAAGGCACAAAAAATTCAAGGGAAACTTTGGATCACTAGACTGCGATGAGGCGAAAGCCTCTATTGCATGGTGGTCCGAAGCCCTCCACTACGGCCCCTCTTTCTCTCCGTTTTCACTCCCACCTTCGTGATGACGTGATAGCGTAAGCTACCAGCCAACATATAAAGTCCCGCTTTAACTGAGACATATGAAAGCGCCTGCGTGGCCTAGCGATAACATGAATGCAAGGGTCTTGGCAGGCTGATTGTGATGTCAACCTCCCATATGAAAGGAGAGGCCAGAGTTGGCAGCTCCTGTCAAATGCAATGTCAGGAAGTCCTGCGTCATGTTAGTGCTCGGCTATGTCAGCTGCCAGTTACCGCCTCCTATGTAACAAAAGCGTTATGGACGGATGGACAGACGGACATGATCCACAGGCATGAGCCATTAGAGGCTACAGCTTTAAAATTTGGTGGTATTTCAGTCACTCAACTAGAAGCTTACTCACAAGTAACCTACAGCCTTCACATAGAGACTCCAGTGAAATGGAACCCACTGCGATAATCACAGTTACAGCAGAGAAATGGCTACAACTCATTAGCATGATGTATAGCGTACAATGAAAAAAAGGAAGGCACTCCAGGAGGTAACGGCGGATACTTAGTGCCACTGTTAATGCTGTATAGTGGGACATTAGCCTTGAGTAAACTCTCCTTACAATTCTAGATGACACAAATGTGTTGAGGGCACTTCGAAGGGGGAGGTCCCAGAAGGCGAGCCAGATGGGTATAGCGGTGGCAAGAAAGGGAAGGCTGTGTGGTATTGTGTCAGGCAATGTTGTTATATTTGTGAAGATATGTACTGGTACGAATAAAGTTTGCTAGGTGTGTGGAGAAGAAAAAGCAGGTGTGCGATGTAGAAGCAGCAAAGCAGCAGAAGTGAATGCCACCTGCTCCACACGAAATAGTGAGCAGTGTGGAGGCCGCGTGCCACATGTTCAAGGCCATATGAAACACATGCCGCCAAGCTACAGAAGGGCGTAATGATAAAAAGAAATCAGCACAGTAGGGTACGAGAGATTTAGCATCCCATAGCTGCATAGATGACACAAAGGAGGGCCCCAGATGAATTTTTACTGGTCAGATGCCGTCACTCAGGATATGGTAGCTTCGTGGGCACTCCCAGAATACAGGCCCTGCACGGACCTCCACCAGGTTATCTACTCACCAGCGGTGGCCTGTTTTCCCTTCTGTACATTTGAGGTCGCCTTGGCTTTCCCGCTGGCCGGCACTGATGTTGACTTGGCCGCGCTGTCCAGCAGCCAACGTGGCAGCGTCCTCGTGCCCCCAGACACAGACTTGCTCTTGCTGTCGTCACCCGCCTTGGCAGTAGTGCCAGCCACACCCTTCCGTGCTGCCGCCGTTGGTGGCACCTTGGAGACAGCCTCAGGGCTGGGCTCCTTCGAGCTGCCCCGATCCCCATTTTCAGTCTTGGTGGTGGTGGTGGTGGATGTGGTCACATGGTGGTTCTCTTCGGCACTCCCGTTCTTCTTCGCCTCCTCAGATGGAATGACTGCCGTCGCTGGCTTCTCGGCTGCGAAATTCGACAGGCATTTAATCCTACTGCACCAACACAAGTGCTCAAGCACAACGAAATTCAGCTGGCAGTGACAATGCAGCAAACAGGCTGAGCAAAATGGCTAACTAGTCAAGTGAATGGTTTCATGGTTGAATGCTTGAAAGAACACATACACAAGGAAAGACCGAAAAATGAGCACTAGTTGCTCTTTGCCTCTTTTTTTTTGTAGGCATTCTTAAGCGTGCTTTGGCAAAACAATGAGTGATGCAACACTCTTTTTTTGCTGCCTTTCAGCTATGGTTCCTCTTCCTATCCGGTTCCTTTCACCAGAGTGAGGTAGCAAACAATATGTCATGTAATTGCTCTTCCGGCATTTCTTTTTTTATATTCTCTTTATTATTTTTTTTTTAACGCTAAGGAAAGGTAACAGTAACAAATAAAAAGTACTAAGACCTACACTCACCCTAACAATTAGTAGCATCACGGAACCTATGGTTCTCTTGTCCTATCAGGGCTGCAGGAGCACAGCTAATAGCCCACCAAATATTTGTGCAACGTCAAACTACTTTTCGAACCATTATCGCCGTGATTGGAAAAGCAATGATGCCTTCTTTTTCAAGAAGTACACCTAGTGTTTCATTAAATGGTAGAACTAGTCGTGGAGGTCCACATAGATAGCACCACGAAGACCTGTCACAAGGTGGTGCGCTGCCAACTGTAAACTTGGAATGCACCCAGTAGAGTGTTTTTTTCTTCTCTGCGCTGGAGCCATCAGTCACGGGATGATGGTTACGGAGGAACAAATAACATGTTCCTTTCTGGTTGGTTCAGATCATCCACAGTTCCACAGTGCTGTAGAGTTTAGACAACTCGCAAGGTGAAACTTGGAGACTAACATGTTAGTGTACACAGTGTCTGCAAACATACTATTGATGTATCTGTAGACTGCTCTTGCTGATTCTTATATTTATGTATAAATCCCCACTACAACAATGCCCATCAGGGCGCTGTAGGTACTGTAAAAATTCAAAAATAATTTTAAAAAGTGACGCAGTGCACAATTACACCAGCCGAGTGGCATTTACTGCTATCCTTTCAGACAGCTAGACACCACAGTGGTAAGGATGAACAGCGACCTTCTCGCATCCCATTCAAGCAGGCCCTGACAAATAACTGCCTCACCAATGCTGTCCTTGTTGTCAGCATCGTCCACAGGCCTGGACTCTTTCAGGTCTGGTGATCTGCAAATGCAGCCCCATGCGAGATAAGGCTGAATACTTCGAGAAAAATAGGTGACACTGTTCAAATGTAAAATACGGCAGCCTACCTTATCTCCCGGTGATTGTTCTGTGCAAAATATCAAGTGACAAAAACTTCAGACACGACTACATGGCATGAGCAAAACGTGGGCAGACTCGGACTTGTGAAGAAACGAGTGCAAGTATGCAGTAATGCACAAACATATCTATTACAAAAGTGAGGAGGCTTCAGAACATCATTACATACAACAAGCTTCCGATATTAGCCAAGAACGCAATACAATTTCTTATCCTATTACCCCCAATTAACTGTAACACTCAACTTATACAACATGCTTTCTTGTATTTGTTTCCTCTGATCTTATTCACACACTGCATATTCTTTCCCTTTCAAACAAAGACCGCACAGTATGAGAGTAAAACAAACAAGCTGAATCCCCAAAATTAGCACACAAATAAATCCCCATGGAACATGAAGTGCTTGCCTCCAGCTGTTTGTAAAATAAACCGGGACTAAGCCAACAATCATTAAAAGTGCAGTGATATGAACACAGAACTAAGGAAATCCATAATATGTGGAACGAGATAAGTAATGAGACATATCGACTCCGTTGTCAAACGCTGAGAGAAGTTGGTGGATCGACAGCACCCTCAATGAAAAACACTGGCAAAGAGAACAACTGCTCAAGCATGACATACATGGATGAAGATGACGATGAGTTGGTTACTTCCACAATATACTTGTAACTACTTGGCAGCAGCGCTATGGAGTCACCGGATTGCAGCAACTGTTGTTTGTCCTTTTTCATAACTTTCGATGGCCCTTTGTTTTGTGCTTGAAAAAAACAAGGGTTGACATGGGTCTGGAAACAGAAACATGTTAAGTTAGGTTTATCAAACAACAATGACTGTCTAGTCAGAGCCAACTTGATTAAATTTAGTCTGAACCTGTGATTAGGCAGCTTTATAATGCAAAGAAGTAATTTGTTTGCACTACTAATCAGCATGTGCAACGGAGGCCATGTAACTGCTGATGTGATAGGCACTTACTTTGCTTGTGCTCATACAATGAGAATTCTAGCTACAAGTACCATGACCACAAATTGCATGTGAAATGAGAGCTAACAATACTCTCAGTTCTATAGGAGGTATGCACGTAACGTCATCCGCAAGGGGCGCTAGCGGCTGGTGCGGCATTCGCCACATGCGTGGTTGGGTGTGCAGCCGCCGCAGCTAGTCGTAGTATTCAACTCGTTGCAATCTGTGGGATGAGCGTCTTGTCTTGTCGGAATTTTTGCGTGTGCCAGCAAAAACCATGAGAGTTAGTGGATACACCAGTGCACTTCGTCGAACAAGGAAAACGACAGCCTCGATTAAAACATTGCCTCTATGACTGCGGTAACTTCGTCGTGGTGTGCGGTGTACTATAAGACCACAGCTTCGCGTTGAATTCCCCGACTTCGGGGCCTGCCTTGTGAAGTGCAGTCTTAAGTTTTGCGAGGGGTGAAGAAATTAAAATGTACAGTAATTTTTTCGTAAGCGAGCGAGGCCAAGAGCCACACGTGCGTGAGGACATCAATGGCTGGCATGCCTTTTTTTAGAGGTGAGTAAATTGCGACGCGTCTGTTCCTTTAGCTAGCGCTGTCACCTCTGCAGACTTGCAAAAAACATGCTGCAACTTAGCAAGGGTTATCGCAGCACATCACGTTGTTGCGAATCTAGGTTCAATGGTTTATGCGCATTTTAAGCAGAGTTACGTTGCCGACACTAAATTTGTAAAACATGTTCGCTGGGTATACCATTTATGCTGCGAGCATGTGACAGTATTTGCTCAACCTTCTGTCACCCAAATTAAGCAATACTGCTGGAACAGCGTCTGTGCAAGCTGCGATCAGCGGCTTGCCAACTACCATCACTAGAATTGTGCGTTTTGTGGCCATGCCAGCTTTGGAATTGGGGCAATTGCGCTGTCTCTTCAAGATGTGTTCTGCCTCAGTGGCAGCTAACAACGGATTTAATGAGCCGAAAGTCGTGTTGCGCACAATGGGCAGCCAGCCGCTTCTGTTGTCGAGCTGTTGCATGGGTGAATGCCTAATTGCAACACCGAAAAGGCACTGTTATGTCCCAGAGAACCAAAATACCCCTGCAGACTCCATGCGCTTAAAGGGCTCCATGAGATGTGGATGTGAAAGTATTTAACAACTTGGCAAAACTTTATTGATCCCTTCCAATAGACAACGAGCACCTGACAGCGAACCTAATGCTGCATGAGCCAATGCCACTGGCGACCTCCGACACGGCAGACGAGGCGTGACGATGCTCACACCATCTGGTAGTATGGCAGTGAGTACCTCCTATAGGGAGCTTGCATGAAGCGATGCATGATGGGTAATCTGCCATGTTGTCATTGACAGCAGACGACGCAGCCCGGCACTGCCACATAGCCTTGTCTGCATGGTCGTGTAGTCCGCGCAGACAATGCTGGCGCGATCGGACAGGCCTACTGCTGGCTCTTCACGATTCCAAAAACAAACTTACGTCTGCACGAGGGCGAGAAGGCAAAGCATTCATCTAGCGACGCTGACACAAATGGTTCGCACGGGCCAACAAACGTTAGATCGACACCAATCCGGGCAAGTATAAACTACTCGCCAGAAATAGAAATCATGAATATCGGCGATGTGGATGGATAGCCACAGGTTCAGACGCAAAGTGCTGTCAGTCGTCTGCACAAAGCTTGAAGAGGTCCGTGTCGCACTGTTTTGCATTTCTTCATGCGCGCCCGATTTTTCGAACAGAACGTCGACGCGTACATTCCTCAGGAACCTGCCGACAATTGCAGGCACACAATGGCAGCTCTGTAAAGGACAATCAAAGATATCAAAGGAGGCTTCTGTGCTAAGCTGGGCGTAATAAAGGACAAACGAGGCAGGGATCTAACTGAAGCATTAGAGATAAAGAAGAGGTGGCAGGAATACACAGAAGAACTGTACAAGAAGGACCCGGATGTGCAAACCCAACATAAGACGGTTGTGATAACTGACCTCGAGCCGGGCATCCTGAAGAGCGAAGTTGAATGGGCCTTAGCCAGCCTTGCTAAGAACAAAGCTAGCGGAATTGATGCCATTCCAGCTGAGTTGCTTCAAAACCTCAACCATGACGACGCTGTTAACGTTCTGTATACATTATGTCAGCAAATTTGGACAACCCTGCAGTGGCCACAGGATTGGAGGAGGTCAGTTTACATCCCCATTCCAAAGAAAGGCAGTGCCAAAGATTGTTTCAACTACTGCACGATCGCGCTTATTTCGCATGCTAGCAAGGTGATGTTGAAAATCCTTCAAGGTAGGCTGCAGCAGTATATGGATCGGGAGCTTCCGGACGTGCAAGCTGGGTTTCGCAAGGGCAGAGGAACTAGAGACCAGATTGCCAACCTTCGCTGGATCATGGAAAAGGCAAGAGAGTTCCAGGAACCCATCTACTTCTGCTTTATTGATTATGCGAAAGCATTTGACTGCGTAGATCACAGCAGATTGTGGCAAGCTCTCCAAGAGATGGGAGTTCCAATTCATCTTATCTGTCTCCTCAGAAACCTGTATGAAGGGCAAGAGGCCACTGTCAGAACTGGGTATGGCCTTACTGATTGGTTTCAGATTGAGAAAGGAGTGAGACAAGGCTGCATACTGTCGCCCTGCCTATTTAACCTATGTGCTGAGTGCATCATGAGGAAGGCCGGTCTGTGCGAGACTTCAGCTGGAGTGAAGAATGCTGGGAAACATATCAACAACCTTAGATATGCGGATGATACCACTTTAATGGCAGAAAGTGAAGTGGAACTCAAGAGACTTCTGATGCGCGTACAACAAGAGAGAGAGAAGTTTGGGCTTAAACTGAACATTAAAAAGACGAAGATCATGGCGTCTTGCCCTATCAAGTCCTGGATCATCAAAGGACAAGAAGTGGAAGCTGTGACAGATTTTCTCTTCTTGGGCTCCAAGATTACCCCGGAAGGAGACTGCAGCCATGAAATTAGGAGACATCTGCTTCTGGGAAAGAGAGCCATGGCTAGCCTTGACCACCTAGTAAAGAGCAGAGACATTACACTGCCAACCAAGATCCGTAAAACTCGTGCTATGGTCTTTCCAGTTGTGATGTATGGATGCGAGAGTTGGACTGTGAAGAAGGCTGACCGCCGAAGAATTGACGCGCTTGAATTGTGGTGCTGGCGGAGACTCTTGAGAGTTCCTTGGACTGCCAGAAGGTCAAATCAGTCGATATTGTCGACCATAAACCCTGACTGCTCATTGGAGGGTCAAATTTTAAAGTTAAAGCTCAGCTACTTTGGTCATCTGATGAGAAGAGAGGAGGCACTGGAGAAAGATTTGATGTTGAGAAAGGTTGAGGGTCACCGGAGAAGGGGGAGGCAGCGAACGCGATGGTTAGATGGCATCCTCGAGGCACTGCAGATGAAGTTATGTGATGTTAGGAAGATAGTGAGAGACCGGAAAGCGCGGCGTGATATGGTCCATAGGGTCACGAAGAGTCGGACACGACTGAACTGAACTGAATGGCAGCGCACGAACAGACGCTTGTTTGCTCGGTGGAACGTTGAAAACGACAAGGCACTTGCTCAATTCAACCTGGCTGCGCTGCCCACCGTCTGCTGCCAGAGACAACATCATGGCGGATCACCCAGCATGCATCGCTTCATGCAAGCTCCCTACAGAGACCATCTGTGTTCTCCTTCAGTTAAATAGCGTTGCAACTTTGGGAAATCAACTTTTGTCATGCATAAGCAGCGAGGCCATTCATGACTTCATGGGCCTTATTCTACCATCTCTGCGCCAAGGCAAACTTAATGTACAAAATATGGCCCTGTAAACTGGTTTGGTCATTTAAGCTGTCAACCCGCTTCAAATGAACCCACACCCTATTGTAACGTCATTTTTATTGCAGCTAATTGAGCCACTTATCCACCAAAGCCCTACTAATGCTGTAGGTGAAAGCGCACAGTGTAGTAGGGGAACAATCAATAAAGAATGGCTTTATGATTTTCCAGATATTTTTGCAAATCAAATAAAAATCCTGACAAATGTCATTTGGTTAAGAGTGCCAACTACAGATGGCATCATGAACGTAGGATAACTGCTGCTGTAAACAGCCAGGCAGACACGTGCTCGCTACGATAAAGGTACAGTTTTAAAGTACATTTACAAAATAGATCAAGTCTCAATTCAGATTTCAGCATCACAAACAGTATAGCCAGTACTGAAACTCTATTAAACAACAACCTGTTACAAAATAGCAAACACTTAACGTGAGAGGCAGAGAACTCTTTCAGCTGGACAGGAGTTTTTTTTTTTTTTTTTTTTTTTTTTTTTTTTTTTTTTTTTATAGAACAATAAAATGTAGTAGGCATTCTTCAAAGCTTTATGCTTTTGAAATGGTAATAGAGAATCGCAATCACTGCCTTTATGACTCGCAAACCAACAAAAGGCTACAGCTTGCATGCATGCATTCATTCAAACACAAACAGGCAGTGCGGCAAGCTGACTACGCTTACTCATTCCACTCAACACAACTTATGTGAGCACAAAAGACTCACAGGTGTGAGGAAGACTTCGCCCCCTTCTGTGACTTCCAACACAGCATGGTTTCTGGAAACCTTCTTGTCGCTGCACTGCATGAAATAATGACAGTAAGGTGATAAGCGAGTGATATTAAAACTATCAAAGGTGAGGCAGTTTACAAGCAAGCCTCTGTCCCTTAAGTGATGAGGTATTTCTTGAGCCATCGAAAAGCCGCCTAGACGAATACCTATGTTTAGAACTGTGGTAGGTGTCAATGCATGTTTTAACAGGTGTTTTGCGAGAATGCGAGAAGTTTTTGCAAGAAAGTGATCAGGCTTTTCACACAGCGCGCAGTGCCGGCGGATGTCAGCCAGGGTTTAGACAGCACTGCATCATTTTCAAGTCGCAGTTTTTTTTTTTTTATATGATTTTAAAGCCTCTTGTCCTGTTAAGTCATCACGAAGCATACGTGCACCGCATGCGCCAAGCGAGTTTAAAACACCGGGGTCAAGTAAACAGGCAAGTTGAACCTCGCAAATTCCACGCGCGTACGATGTACCTTATCCCAGCGCTCGAGGCCTGGGCGATAGCGATCCCGTCCAATGCTCGATTGGGCCAGCGAAAAATCGCGACGCAGCATCACGCACAGTAAGTGGAAGAAATGGCTCATTTCAAGACGCGTTGTTTCAGCCCTGCCTGCCCGGTCAGTCACCCGCCACACTGTTGCCGTGAAGGAAGAACTATGCGCACATACACACACACACACACGCACGCACAAAAAATGCACTAAAAATTTGGGGACGCCGCCGTAATGGATCTGGGCCGTTTTACAGGCGCCTCTAGAAACAAACGCTCAGCCGTATCGGTATGCATGCACCTGCAAGAAGTTAGCAGATTGCAAGTTCGACGATCGAAGCTTGAAACAAATTACTGCACTAGCAGCGCGCCGCGCTATCCAGAAACGAACGCTCAGGAGCGATCGGCGACTTACTTCTAGAAGCGGTCCCCGGCCAATGATGGTTTTGCCGATAGTAAGCTCCACTGCCTTTTGTCCGCCTTCGACGGGCCTCAGGACGATCTTCTTCATCTTTGCGTTAAACTAGGAGCATCGCGTCACGACACAAGGCGTCTACTGCAATGAAAAATACACCGCATTACTACAACAGTCACCAACGCAGAAAGCAACGCACACTAGCGCCCGCCATATTGTGTTGCTCCGCGCGGCGGCAGCTCGCAAATAGTTTCCCCATAAATCATTGCTTCTCCGCTTCCGAAAAAAGCTGTGCGGGACATTTTTACTCCGCTAAGCCCGACAGTCCAGTGCTTCTGCAGCGGACGTGAAACACCTAGCAAAAGATGCTACTTTCAATTATTAATCGCAGCTTGTAGCCAAAGCCATAAACATCGACGCATACGTCAGCGATCCGTACGCGCCTGGGTTCGTTTATCTCACAATAGATGGAGGCACGGCGCTATTGGCGCAATTATTCAATTTTCCTACGGCTTTGAGAAAATAAAGTGCATCAGTTATCTGCGGCTCAGGTATATTTTCCATCAGTTATGGCTGCGGCGCATCCCGGGTGCTCGTCCATGGCTGAAAATATAGAAATATAGAATGGAAGGCCGATCTTCCAACCGAAAAGAGCGGTATGGGCCGAATAGGAGTAGCTCTCGATAGGTAGGGAAAGAGGGGGGTGGGGGCGGACAGGGCAGCATATCTTCGGATCTTCTTTCGCATGGATTTGAACAAATCATAAGGGACAGGGTAGAACAGAACACAAGAGAATAGAGCGCTGACTTCCAACTATTTATTTCACCAAACCTGCCACTTGGGTGTCCCAGCCAACTTGAACCAAGGGATGCAAAATAATACATTTAAGGTAGGTCAGTGAAACCAATTGCATTCAACTGCCAGCCTCCTTGCGCACTACAGGCATTGTTTTGTTTTGCAATGACTTAATTAGCTAATTATGTTAATTTTTCTAATTTAATAAATATCGACTTTAGACCAAACATGTGAATTGGAAACTTGTAGAGCACCTTCAGAAACCCCCATTCGATTAATTGCGATAAAGAAAGTCTCACGTGTATCTTTTTTTCTGGGCTCAAAAGAAAGCCCGCGAAATACAAATAATACCACGTGACTAGCGCATTTAGGTGCCGCGATTGTGGTGCTCTCAGTCGTGGTTTGAGCGAACGAAATTAGCGGCGGCCGTGTCTCGGCCCCGTTAAAGCGGCAGGCCGATATGCCTGCAATGGCTTCTTCGCCCGCGTCAGACAGCCGGCCCACGTGACGGTGCAAGTAGCGGCGAGAGCGGCGAGCCGACACCACGGAGATTCTAACAAGGCCTGCTTCTCTCCCATCAGCGAACGCCACGACAAATGGATGAGCGATACGGTATCATCCACTGAATCTGCGCCCCGGTGTAAGAATATATCTTGCACCGTGATCTGCGCATACAGGCTTGGGTAAAGGGGCGAGATGACATCATATGACTCGACTAAAATTAGCGCTGCATCTTCATTTGCCGGTTCTTTATCGTCATCCGCTTGTCGTGATGTGGGCTGCTGCTGTGCGTAGGCCTGGCCAAGATCGCGGTGGCGACGGGCGAGCTCGAGCTCGCTCTAACCATCGCCAACATTTCTGCCTGCCGCTGCAACGGGACAATCGGGTCACGGCAGCAGCTGATTTCGTTCGCTCAAACCACGACTGAGAGCACCACAATCGCGGCGCTCAAATGCGCTAGTCACGTGGTATTAATTGTATTTCGCGGGCTTTCTTTTCAGCCCGGAAAAAAAGATACACGTGAGACTTTCTTTATCGCAATTAATGGAATGGGGGTTTCTGAAGGTGCTCTGCAAGTTTCCAATTCCCATGTTTGGTCTAAAGTCGATATTTATTAAATTAGAAAAATTAACATAATTAGCTAATTTAGTAATTGCGAAACAAAAATTATATATATATATATATATATATATATATATATATATATATATATATATATATATATATATATATATATATAGACATGGATTGCTTGTTACTAATGGGCCAGAGTTAAATTCAAACAGGATGTCACACAACTTTCCCGATTATCTATTTTATTCCAACAGTTTCGGACGGTGGACCGTCCTTCTTCAAGGTAGAATTGAGTATGGAGAATAAGTCTGCACATTACGCCACTGTTAGGAGAGGGAGAAGGAATTCTCGCTCTCCGTCTTTGGAGAAGCAAACATTACTGAATAGATAGAAAGGGCGAAAAGCTCCAGTTGATTATTGGCTGGTGATGCAACAAAGACGGAGAAAGAGAGAAACAAAAAAAAAAAGGGGGGGGGGGGAAGAGAAAAGGGGCAAAAAGAGAAAGTGGAGAGCCGACGAATGTTACATACGCGCCGTGCTTCCGCGAAGACGACACTAAAAGCAAGACAAGTCTCTCTCGATGGAAGGTGCAGAATAACATAAAAAAAAAGTAAAAAAAAAAATAGAAACTGAAAAACAGACAACGCGAGCATGCACATCAGGACGGCCCGCTCCCCAGCGGTGCAGGTGTTCAAGAAACCGTTGGGATAAGAGTTATGTGTTCTAGACGGAGTTGTTCCACCCCGCGACACGCCAGCGATCGGAGCCAGGGCGGCGCGCCGCCGCGGCGACGAAAGAGCCGTCGGCCAGACGCGCTCTCCCGAAACCCGAAACCCAATGCCGCAGCCGGGCATTCGCGTCAAGTGGTTCCCGCGAGCGTGTCCTAAGTGAAGACGTTTGTTGCGGGATAGAAAACCGACCAGAGGGGGGAGGCCAAGGAGCTAAATAACGAACAGTATAGTTTGCGTGAGAAGGAGGAAATTCTTAGGAGCGGGCAAATGGGGGGAGATAAAGGCCTTGTCTATTAGTTATGTAGGCTTTTCAGAAAGGCAAAGTTGCCCAATGTTTCATTAATACCATGGGTTAGAGTCTGAAATTTGTGTATGAAGTACGATTCTATTTGTTCTCTTTGTCGATTTGTTTGGAAGCCTGATTGAAGGAGAATGACCCGAATGTTTTCGAAAGTGTGGTTTGGAAGGCACAGGTGCTTAGAAAAAGGGAGATTTGGCAGTGTGTGGACGTGGGCTTTGTGGTTATTGAAACGAAACCTGAATGGTGTTTCGGTCTGGCCGACGTATTCCATGCCGCACACATCGCAGCTTAGCATGTATACCACATTGGCACTGTCGCAGTTCAAGGATTCTTTGATCTTAAAGGTGAAATCAGAGAAGTTGCCCTTTACAATATTTGTCGCCTGCACATGATTGAAAACTTCACAGCGTGGTTTTCCGCTCGGTTTACATCCGGGGTTAGGGTTAGCATTGGCGGTCGTTTTAGATTTAACTAACATGTCCTTTAGGTTTCTAGAGCGCCGGTACACTGCTCTCGGTGGCTGTTTGAAAATGGAAGACAAGTGACTGCTTTGCTGGATTATATTAAAATGTTTCGAGAGGATATTATTAACCCGTGGCATGTTTGAGGAATGTGTAAGAACGAGGTTTGTTGGCCTGTCGTTCTGCTGTGATTTTTCAAAATTGATTATTTCATTTCTGTCTAAGCCTCGAGCTTTCCCAATAGCATCATCAACAATGAAGGGGGGGTATTCCTTTTGCAGAAGATTTGTTTTTAGTTGCTCCGCATGGCGGTCAAAGTCATCTAGCTCAGAGCAAATCCGTCGGAATCTATGGGCCTGTGAGTCGGGTATGCTGGTTTTACAGTGGTGTGGGTGGCTGCTTTTGAAATGTAGGTACTGCTGGCGGTCGGTAGGTTTCCGGTA